>NW_006199308.1:835669-882439 GCF_000334495.1 Tupaia belangeri chinensis
ACTGCGGTAATAAAAGTGTTTGCAGAAATTTTTAGTATCTATTTAAGTTATGTTTTAAATTAACAAATGAGCTTGGTTGATTAATACCTAACATATGACTGATAGGTGTATAATATCTTACATATAGATGTAAAACCTTCTATGTTATTAACATGTAAAGTATAACATGCCATATGTAATTTGCATGGTATGTAGATGGGCGATGTTAATTAATCCATATTAATCATTAATACATAATAATATAGCATGTATTACATATTAGTTAAAACATAATTTGAAAAGATAGCAAGAATTTCTGCAAATGGGAAATAAGAGTAACAAAGTCATTCTGTTATTGCTTGTCACTCACAACAGTGGCATCATTACAGATAGTAAAAAGACGAGGAAATAAATCCCTTATAAATATTGCCAACTTCCATATATTTTAAATAGAAATCCTTGGTTTTCATCTGCTTAAAATATTACGTATGATGTAGAAATTATAAGTAACTACAGAATAACTTTGCAATTACATCTTTAACCAAGAAACTTCTTTTTTTAAGAGTTATTTAATTTTATTTATTATTATTACTATTATTTTTAATTTGCTATAGGGCACATGCACTCACCAGAGAGAGAGAGAAGGAAAATTGAGAAAGCAAGTCGCCAGATTCAGGACTCCAACCATGGTTGGCCACGTGGGAGTCCAGTGCCTTAACCACCACACAACCAGTTGGCCTCCCAAGAAAGCTTTTTAAATTAGAATCTTACCTTAAGAATCTTCCTAAAATGTTAGTAGCATCTTACATGAATCCCGGCTGTATCAATACCATGAAGTTCTGATCTGAACCTGTGTTACCATTGCACAGTGGGAGCAGTGACGTTGAAGCCTATTCCATGAACTACAGCAATGCCCGTGTTACCTCTCTGAGACCTAAGTTCATGACCTCGGTCAGTTATAAACCCATCTGCCTCTTCTTCCTGACAGCTGTCAAAGTTTGTGGTAGACACAAAGGTTATGCATATAGCCAATGTGTCAAATTGCACATGTTAAGCAGGTGGGAAATTTTTGTTATAACAATATGCTTTAGCATTAAGATCAGTTCATGTAAAATATCAGAAAATAAAATAAAAAGCAAGATGTGATTAAAAAATAAAAAGAAAAGAAATCACAATTACAGATGCAGGTGTTTATGCAGAATGATCTCGTCCCCACATGCACCTTTTTTGTTCTTAGTTTATTTTAGTTATTTATTTTATTTATTACTATAATCTTTAATTTGCTATAGGACATGTGTGCTCACCAGAGACAGACAGCAAGAGAGAGAAAGTAAGAAATCAAGCCACCAGTTCCGAAACTCCACCTGCACTCAGCCATGTGGGTGCCCAGTGCCTTAACCACCGTGCCACCTGCTGGCCTCTCTCTGACAGCATTTTAGGCACTTTACCCCAATTACTTTCCTATAAATTCTTACATAATAGCACTAAATTACTTCCCATAATACTATCATAACATTGCATATAATATAAATAAAAATGAAAATCCACAAAATAAATTGTCCGTTCCGTTAGAACATATATATGACTACATATCAGAACTCAATGAAAACTTAAGATATCATTTATCTGCCCTGAGACTATCCCAGGCAGGCACTATCACTCCTATAATTACAGATCCAAGAATTCATCAAAAGTACCTCTTGCCATGAGGAGTGAACATCCAAGTTTACCAGCCTGTGTCCTGCACTTGATTCGCTCATCTTATCAAAGTTATGGGCATAAAAGTTTGGGGCAAATTGGAAGTGTGTCAATTTACTAACTGAAATTCAGAAGCCACTTGCTGACCTAGTGTTGCAAGCAGCACAGTTGCATGCTGCAGTCAAACCTGATCTAAATATTATGCATTATTACTACAGAATCTTACATATGGATACAAAGGCAAGTTTCTTTTTCAAAAAAGAATCATGTATTTATGTATTCATACTTTCTATATTATTTATTTATTTATTTGCCCAGAGAGAGCTAGAGAGAGAAAGGGTAAGTGAGAAAGCACCTATCCGGGACTTAAACCACAGTTGGCCATGTGGGGGTCCAGCGCCTTAACCACCACGCCACCTCTGGCTCTATAGGTCAAGTTTCTAAGTGGTTGGCTTGTACCCCTGAAAAGGAATATCTGCTTTATCATAAGCACCTGGACTGTTTGGAAAAGTCAAATAGTTATGATGTTTTTCTACAAATGATAAATCCAAGAGTAGCTACTTCAATACAAACGGTGTAGTCAACTGCTAGGCCAGAGACAGAAAGAGCCCACGGAACTGTGGGTTATTCTTAGAAGAGTCTTTGAAAGTTCTCTTTTGCCTGACCCAGAAGCAAAACCTTTGGTAAAGTCAGTTTTTCTTATATAACTCATAAATTCACTCTTTAAAGTCATTATTTTGTGTTTTTGGAAAAAATGTCATATATTTTATTTTCTGAAAGTAGCATACCTTTGTTTAAAATACTACATGGTTCCAAAAGAACGACAACTCATACACTACTTTTTAAATTATACTTAAGCGTGCAACTTACTCTCTTACAGTAATCAGTAACCAAGTTATAGAGGCAGAACAATTGGGTTATTATGTTTGGGGACAGTGTACTTTCTGGGCCTGCCCTTAAAATTGTTCTGATGTAATTCCAGTAGAAATTGACTGACAACCTCAAACAATATACATCAAAATGTAAAATATACTGAGTATACATCTGAGTTTTTTAACATCTTCCTTTTCACACTTGTAAAATGTGGGTATTCATACCTGCTCTGCTAACTCATACAGTTATTGTGGAAATGAACGAAGTTGTTAAGCAATCTCTTTATAAACCACAAAATGCAAGGCCAATGAAAGATATGATTGGCCCTCTGATATATTTTTCAAATCAGCTAATCAGAAATTAGCTTGTACGTTAAATAGTAACAAAATGAAGAACTGAGCTGAGTATTACAAACACACAGGCTTTCTACACTGAAATGACACCTGCTACAAACAGTTGTTTTCTAATTCAAAATATATTGTTTCCTTAACCACCAGGCCACCTACTGGCCCTGAGAAAACAATTAAACAAAATGAAATGATTGACTTATAATCCTGCAACGTCTAGGTAGTGGCATTTTTGTGAGAATCTGGCAAATACAGGATAAAACATGTCATTTTGCCTGTAGACTCCAGGAGGTAGACTGAAGAATAGGTCTACCTGCTTCACAACTGCACGTGCTACGGAGGAAAGGGGAAGGAGGAATGAGGGCCAGTGGCCAGACTCTGACATGGGTTTCTCAAAGGTGTTTGTCCAATAGATTTATCTAAGGGTATTCGAATCCATTATCTAAGTAATGAAATTGATGGTGCAGTTTTGAGTCTGCTTAAAGTAAGCATTGAACTATTTAAGCTTATTTTACATTTGTATAAAGAGGAAGATAAACCATATCTTTAAAGAATAAAATCATGGGGAGTCCCGCAGTTAGCATAATG
This sequence comes from Tupaia belangeri chinensis, assembly GCF_000334495.1. Classification (NCBI taxonomy): domain Eukaryota; kingdom Metazoa; phylum Chordata; class Mammalia; order Scandentia; family Tupaiidae; genus Tupaia; species Tupaia belangeri. The sequence goes on from NW_006199308.1 coordinate 839,155, forward strand.
GCTCTGTCACTGGACTCCCACATAGTCAACCGCGGTTCACGTCCCGGACCCGGTGGCTTAAAACTCACGCCGGGCGCATCTGCGTGCATGCCCAAGATCCCGAGAGGAGAATGGAGGAGAAGGGATCGCGGCGTGGTCATCCCCTCTGGGGGGTGATTTCTCGCTTTCTGTCTCTCTGTCTCTCTCTGTCTGTCTGGCAAGCGCACATGCGCCCTATAGCAAAAACCTCTCCAAAAAAAAAAACTATAATCATGGAGAATCTAAACACTGATAATCACAGCAAAGACAGCAAAAATACGGTACATCCCTCTTTTTCGAAGGCAGGTGATATCAAAAGAACAGAACAGTATCTGGTCTACTGACTGTCCTCTTTGGGAAGAATTCCAGAGCCAGCCTTCGGGTTCTCTCACTGTTTACTGCCCTAACCCCACATAGTCAACCGCGGTTCACGTCCCGGACCCGGTGGCTTAAAACTCACGCCGGGCGCATCTGCGTGCATGCCCAAGATCCCGAGAGGAGAATGGAGGAGAAGGGATCGCGGCGTGGTCATCCCCTCTGGGGGGTGATTTCTCGCTTTCTGTCTCTCTGTCTCTCTCTGTCTGTCTGGCAAGCGCACATGCGCCCTATAGCAAAAACCTCTCCAAAAAAAAAAACTATAATCATGGAGAATCTAAACACTGATAATCACAGCAAAGACAGCAAAAATACGGTACATCCCTCTTTTTCGAAGGCAGGTGATATCAAAAGAACAGAACAGTATCTGGTCTACTGACTGTCCTCTTTGGGAAGAATTCCAGAGCCAGCCTTCGGGTTCTCTCACTGTTTACTGCCCTAACAGTCAAGGCGAACAAAATGAAGAGTTGGCCAGAACTTACGCTGCATTTCTCTAAACTAGTCATTGACACGCATGCACACTGTTTTGCTCACAATTACTTTTATCAACAGTCGGCATGTGATCCCGAGTCCCAACTTTTTCTTCTCTACCTTAAGCCTGGATGTCCCCAAAACTACTTCTACAATGGTTTGGGCCCTTTCTCCAAACCCAACTTTTGTAAAGTACAGATTTATGAGAATATAAGATGATGTGTGTTTAGATTTTTATGCATTCTCACCCATTTTTAAAAGAAGCCTTTTAGAAAACACTAAGAACAATTGAGAAAAGCCAAGTGTTTATAGAGTTTCTATTTTCAGTTCAAAATTTAGGTTATACTATTGAGACCAGCTAACACTCTTCACAATTACTGTAGACTCCAAAGCGCCTTTGATTATATGAGTCATATCTATTGATAAAACAGATACATTAGAAATTAAAACAGATTTAAAAAAAAAAAACACCTCAAAAGAAACAATTCACATAGACTGTGTAAGTGACCACCATGAAAATCATTTACCTTTGGTTATGAAAGAAATACAAATGTCAACATGATATTTTTTTGCATAACAATTGTCTAGTCACTGAATTTGTAGTTTCCCTGTTTGATGATAACACCCGGGGTTGATTTAGGGAAACTACTCTCTAAGTTTTTCCCCAAGAGCAAAATGCCAGAATGGAATAACTACTGTTTCATAACACTTTGCTAAATATTTCTGAGAAACCTCAAAATATTCAATTAGTATTCTTATTTTACAGTTGAGAAAACAGTTCTTTGTTTTGTTTAGCCATAGGGCACATGCGCCTGCCAAAGATAGAGACAGTGAAAGAGAAAGTGAAAAATCACACCCCAGGGTGAAGGCCAGGCATCAATCCCTTCCCTTCCACTCTCCTCCTGGGATTTTGGGCACACACACACATACCCAGCGTGATTTTCAAACTGCCAGGTCTAGGACTTGAACTGTGGTTGGCTATGGGTGAGTCCAGTGCCTTAACCACCAGGCCACCTACTGGCCCCCAAGAAAACACTTAAACAAAATGAAGTAATTGCCTTATAATCTTGCAACATTTAAGTAATGGAATATCTGTTAGAACCTGGAAAATACAGGTTACGAACTTATCCTGTGGAAGTAAACAAGTATGTGTACTAATATTTATATAAGCTAGATAAAGTTAGTTACAATCGTGGAAACCTTCAATCAGTATAAATATCTAGCGCTTCATAGTTGGCCAATACAGCATATCCACACCTGAAAAATGACAGCACAGTGAGAACCGTACTCTTACTCACCGATAGACGGCCATTGCTTGTATAATGCCTGACTTATAATAGATACTTATTAATAGGTTTTAAGCACTAATGAACACACGAAACATTAACAATTGTTTTAAAAATCATGTTATGCCAGAAAATTTCATAAACCAGAGAGAAACCTGTTCAAAAGAACTGCATGAACATAATCACAATTTCACCAATCTGTAAGCACAGAGAAAAATGTTCTTCAAGTATAAACAGATGTAAATGCACGAATTCCTCATGTGTCCCTGTACTGATGACACAACGTATTCAATGAACACTGACTAGATAAATGAATGAGTGACATTGTAGTCGCAGCTACCTCTCAGGAGGATTATAGGTCATTTCCCCTTTACTCCTTTGTGATTGTCTATCTGCAACAAAATTTAAACAGGGAGCATGAATTATCTTTGTAAGAAATAAGAATGTTAGAAAAACAAAATCATTCTGGGAACTATCTAGGAATTTGGTATAAAAGTAGCAACGAAAGATACCACACAATCCAATCCAAAGTAGCTTGCATCTAATTTTCTTACTAGGGTTCAGCAACAGAAAATAACAAATGTTACAGAAAAACATGACAAGTCTGAGGCCCGCAAGTGTGCTGGTTGAGGCACTGGAATCCCACATGGCCGACCGCGCTTCAAGTCCTGGACCTGGCGGCTTGCTTTCTCATTCCCTCTCTCTCTCTCTCTCACTCTCTGTCTCTCTCTAGTAAGCATCAGTGCCCTGCAAATGAAAAAATAATGATAATAAATAAATAAATCTTTTAAAAAATTGGCAAGTCTAATATAGTGCAGCTAATTATTCCAGAGTATGAGTCTAGAATCGAGGCCACTTGACTTCCAGGCAGCTAGAGCTCCAAAACACCAAGTGACAATATGAGCAACATAAGGACACTGCTAGGCAGGTCCCTACTTCTAAGTTGAGGACCAGCTAATTAATTACATATTTTTATATGCTCAAAAAATTCTACATTTCTGGGAACCAGCAGTTAGCGTAATGGCTATGTCACTGGACTCCCACGTAGTCGACCGCGGTTCGCGTCCCGGACCTGGTGGCTTAAAACTCACGCCGGGCGTGTGTGCGTGCGTGCCCAAGATCCCGAGAGGAGAACGGAGGAGAAGGGATTGCAGCGTGACCATCCCCCCGGGGGGGTGATTTCTCGCTTTCTGTCTCTATGTCTCTCTCTGTCTGTCTGGCGAATGCACGCGCCCTATAGCGAAAAACCTCTCCAAAAAAAAGAAAAATTCTACATTTCTCAGAAATATTGCATTTTCATGTGACATGTCTTGTCTTCGGGGATTTGTGGGCTTCCTAAAGTTGCTCCCAAATTTGTGTGCTGGAAAGGCCTACTATGTGTAGCAGGCCCCACGGCTGTGGCAAAATTTGCACACACACACACACACACACACACACACAAATTTGGTCCCAGTCAAAGCTATCTATAAGCAATAAGGGGCAAAAAGCCGATAGTGAATTAAAGACATGCAAGAGGACAAGGGACAACAACGAATTCCATCTTCCTCTTTTCAGTCCTGCAACATTTTTTTGAATATGTAAATAGTGTGATTTCATGATTTTGCTTTCTAAGCATAGGCACTAAGAAAGATACTGCTGAGTCAAAAACGCAGGCCAAATTACCTCTATGGAAAAAACTTTATCAAGTGCTAAAAAAAAAAAAATTAATAATTTTTTCTCTAATTAAATATAAATGCACAATACTTTGAAAGTAATTTCTCATGTTAAAAATAAATAATGTCTTTCTTCTCCCATAAAATGTGCTTCCCCTACAGGAAGTTTGTAAAGCTGTTTTGAGCAAATGCAGATTAAACACTTCTCTATGCATTTCACAATTATTGCTTCATTTAAAATTTAACTCTTTCTGAGCTCAATGAAAGAAGCCAAGAGCAGTTTCCTATCCTAACACCTAACTTGACTTACAAGGTTTAGGCACTGCTAGGATGTAATTTTTTTCCACCATAATTCCATGCAAATAGATCTTAGGCTACAATTCCAAATTTATGCAACCAACAGAAACAAAACAAAACAACGATCCTCCTTGAACCCCAAGTATATGTGCAAACATTATATAACTTTAGAATCCACACCTATCCCAATGATATGAGCCTAACAGTCTCCATCTGCCTCAGCTGAACAAATGCTGGTATCACCAACCCATAGGAGCAGCATTTCTTGTTCTAGTTTCTGAGGTGCAAAAGATTATTTTTAAAGTTATAGGAGACTTGGCTAACATCAAGCCGCGGTTATTTCAAAACCAAATGGTCTTTTTTCCCTTCTTCTGCAACAAAAGTACTAAAACAGTATTCGCACTCCCCATTCAACAATCTAATTCGATTCCATATTTCCAGGTATCTGGTTTTGAACTCAGTTCTCCCGGTGTGTCAAACCGCTTAGGGCAAAACGGAATCAGAGCACCGGTCGGGTTACAACTAATTTTTCCATATGGGCTTTCACACAACCAGGCAGCCCATTACTCAAAATGCTTTGCCTAAGTAACCCAGCCCTTTTGAAATTAAAACGTAAATGAGCCAACAGATTCTGCGGCTCTAGTTGGTCAGGGCTGTCAAAGAGCGTGCAGTTCAAGTTCAGGATCCGTAACCACTGGGTGGCTTCACGTGGAACACGGAGCGCCGCTTCACTGCCTTTCCCAGGCTAACGCGTGGGGCTCCGACTGCAGGAAATAGCTTATTGTGGGACTCCGCGGGGCATTTAGACCCAGGAAAGCAAACTCGCATTGGCTAGGAGGCAACTGAGCTCCCAGAGCGTGTCTCATTTCACAAGGCGGGGGACAGGCGGACTTGGTAAAGCCGCCCTGAAGTTGGCCTCCATCCTTTCTCCCTTTGCGAGTGAGCTAGCAGCCTGCAGCGAGGGCGAGCGGGAGAGGGAGCGGAGCAGGGGAGAGAAAATGACATCGCTTACAGTTCCCAGAGCTGCACGAGAATCCTCGGGCGCCTCTAAGTCTTTAGGTTTCTGCCAGGATCCTTTTTTTCAGCTCCGGACTTAGAGAACGTCTTATCCTTGGTAGGAGGGGCTAAATGTGGGCCGGTCTCCGAGTCTCTGCAGATGTTTTAAGGTGGAATTAAAGAGGAAGCGCGGGAAAGCTCTCTTCTCACCGACGCTGAGTTTTCGTGTGAATACGTTGTGATCAGAACCAGGAGTCTGAAGTTAGAAAACATGCTTAAGTCATATGTAAATCAACCGGCCTTAAATGCCATGGATGCTGTCGTGTGTGTCTGTGTGTGTCTAGAACGACTTCCTGGCCTTAAGTAATCCCTACTTCCTCTTTTTTTCCAAACGAGAACAAAATTGAAAAGAGAGTAAATAACTAGAACTTTGGAGCGTTCTTTCTGAAGGTGAAGTTTAACAAACCCAACGTATAAAATAGGGACGTTTTAAAGATGAACAATAAAAGACCACTCCTAAAATCCAATCTGTCTAAACGTTTCCTCCCCAAACTCAAAACACCTGTGCAGATAATCACTTCTTTGCAAATCTGAGACTAAAGGCAGACCAAAGAAAGCAGTATGTAAGCTGCTATTGGGAAGGGGGGTGCTGGCAATGACATCAGGCTGAATTTCACATTTCCAAAGTTCAAATACCTGATTAACCCTGTAATGAAGAGGGTACGTTGTTTTAAATTTATCTATATACTTTCCGGAAGAATCGATCCAGGTCTTTAAGGACTGTAATATTCCTTCACTATGTCTTGTTTTTCAAGAACGCGATCCCCTATTTTGGCCTTTAATCAAATACTGAGTTCGTACCTCTAATTCTTTCACAGAATGTTCACAGACTATATTTTCTACAACCTTCTATAATTAACTGCTTTCTGTAGCCCAAGATTCAACTGCTTTTTGTTTTTATTTTCTCCATAAATTCAATCTGGCATATTAAAAATCTCACCTTCCTAAAAAAGACCTAGAATGCCTTCTGGGGTCAGATTTTTCTCTTTTCAAAGAAGACCCTGAATTCCTTGAAAGATATTACAGTATGTGCTGGATAGAGCAGCGAAGACTCTATGGTGTTTTCCTCTTTTTCTCCAGTCATAATTGGTGAAAACAAAAGAAAAAAACAAAAAGTTTTGCAGGGAATGTTCATCTCCATCTCTGATGATGAAAGACTTCCTTGAAATGCAGCTTTGGGCTGGTATTGGTGTGATGGTAAGGATGCTGGATTCCCACATAGTCCACTGCAGTTCGAGTCCCAGGCCTGTTCTCTCTCTCTCTCTCTCTCTCTCCTCCCCTTGTCAAATTAAAAAATTAATTGATTAACTAAACAAAGTTAAATAGAATAATTGTTTTTAAAAAATGCAGCATCATATACTTTCATCAGTTTGATAAAAAGTTGTAGTTCTCAATTTTTTTTAGATTTTTTTTTTTTTTGCCATACAATGCAAGAACTTGCCAAAGAGATATAGAGACAGAGAAAGAGAGGGAAAGTGAGAAAGCACCTCCCAGGAGGCATGACCACACCACAATCCCTTCTCCTCCATTCTCTTCTTGGAATTTTGGGCCCACATGCACATGTTCCCTGAATGATTTTCAAGCCACCAGGTCTGGGATTCGAACTATGATTGAACACATTCGAGTTCAGCACCTTAACCACTATGCCACTTGCTGGCCCCAATAAAATGCTTTTAGGGAAAATTTTAATACATATTATGATTAGGGTTAAATTTATGGGGAGACTTTTGCCTCTTTCCAGCCTTACTAAATGAGGCTGACTTCATGCTTCCACCAAATAAAAGCCGTTGCAGATGTCTGCCCTCAGAGTCCATGCAGACCACATTCCATTGCTCCATTCCAGGGTGCTGTGGCTTCCGTTCCACATCCATTTAGGCTCCCTATCTCTGATCTCATTATTCACATAGATATGGATGGTACAAATTTAGATGTGCTGTCTTCACTCTGTCCTGTTTGCTCCCCAAATATTTTTCAACTTTGGAATACTAGCTTCTAGATCCTCTGCTTCTACTCTAGGTAAGAGACTCTATCTTCATAGCTTGCCTCTGCATAGGGGACCCCAGGTGTGAAGACTCCTCTTCAGTTGACTTGCCCATTAATGAAAATTGGTCACTGAGCCCATCTGAAACTCAGCAACATTGTAGCAGCACCCTCTTTCAATCCAGGCCTACATCTTTGCATTGTTTCCAGTCAACAAGTAGAATCAATTTGCTATTAGTTACCAGCATTGTTACACATTTAGAGTAAGAACAGTTAAGATACTGGAGAGGTAAGGAACTAACCTTAAAACTGTTTTTAAGGAACATCCTTAAAACTGACCCAAAATTAACTCAGAAGAAGTGCTTACTTGTCAAAACTATGACTCAAAAAGCAGAAGAAAAGCCTAAAGGTGTTATAATTGATTTTTCTTCCTCTATTCTGTGCTATTCACAAAAGTGACTTGACCTGCCCTACTCCTGTGAACTTGATCACAGGGAATCCGTTGCTGTTGAATCATTACGGCCAGTGATAATGGTTAGCCAGCCTGGGGTGCTCAGAGAAAGCTGAAGAGAGAAATTTAATCCACATTGCAAGCAGAATCAGAAAATACTGATAACTACCAATCCACTGATGTACTTTCTTTTGAAAGAATTATTTAATTATTAACATTTTTTTAAATTTACTAGAGGACATGTGTGCTCACCAGAGAGAAAGGGAGAGAGAAAAAGTGAGAAAGCAAACCACTAGGTCTGGGATTCAAACCATGGTTGGCCATGTGGGAGTCCAGCACCTTAACCACCATGCCACCTGTTGGCCCTTCAATTGATGTTCTTCTAATAACATGTCCCTCTATTCTACTGCTATGCTTGCATCTTCTGGCCCAGCCACACTTAGTATAAATATAGTATATAAATATTAATAATGGGTTAGTATGTTTCCTACTTGTATCTGTGAACATCACTCAATAAGTCTCTCTAATACTTCTTTTATGTATTAATAAAATTAATCATGTTAGTAAGATGCTGAATCAAAGAGAATGAAAGTAATTCTCCCTTTGTAAAGTTTTCTGGCAGCCAGCTAATTGACCCCCATCTTCATCCAAACCAACATGTTCTTCTTGCACATCTTTCTCTTAAATTCTGCTGAAATAATCCTCTTCATTCTGTAAGGCTTCGTTCATATACTTCCTCATCTGGAAAATTTTCCTCTCCTTACCTTTTCCAGCAGAATTAATCATTCCACTCATAAGAGCACTCATTAGAGCACTGATCATATATTATGCTTTGCTATGCAAGAAAAGCAAATGTTTTATGTTTCATGAGGTCAGGAGACAAGTCTTTTCCATGGTAGTGAACCCTCTTTCCACCTGAAGCCCTAACCACTCTCGGATCTCAGTGGATGCTTGTTGAGCCTCAGCGTCAGGAGCTGTTGGGACTACAGGCATGCACCACCATGCCCAGGAATTTAGGATGGGTTGAGAATCAAACCCAGGCCTCCCATTCAGCCTCAGTCTGCAGAGTAGTAGCAGCCAGTGCACACTACCACACCTGGGCCAAGAACTGGCTTTGGGACCAGCAGATAGCGCAATGATTACATCACTGCACACTTACATGAACAACCATGATTTGAGTCCTGAACCCGGAAGTTTGAGATTCCCACCAGGCATGTGAGCGTGCATGCCCAAAATCCAAAGAGGAAGAGGGAGGAGAAGGGATTGTAGTGTGCTTATCCTCTGGGGAGTGGTTTCTCACTTTCTGTCTCTCTCTCTGTCTCTCCAATGAGCATACGGCCCTACTGGAAAAATCTGTAAAAAACAAAAAACAAACAAAAAAAGACTATCTCTTTTTATGTTAGAATTTTAATTGTAATTTCTAATTTACATATAACAATTGTTTGTGAAGCAAACAATATAGTTTTTCAAAACGTGGATATAATTAACGTGTACTGATGAAATTAGGGCAAAAACATTTAATTTTAAGAATGTAATCACTTGGACTTACTGGATACTCCAGGTCTCATTACCTATGGATAATGATAATTTCTTCCTTTTTTGAAAAAATTTCATCTTCACGCTTAATTGCTGTATCTCCATACCACCCAATAGAGTTTTTCAAAAGCATGTATGATGTTACCATTGAATCAGGAATAGTACCCTATATATCTTTTTCATTGGAAAACTCATTCTTGGGTTTGTCAAGTACTTTCTGCCCAAGACCCTCCCGCCCACCCACAGAGTAGAGGTTATTGCACTTGCCTAGAAAGAACTGTATCTCTGACCAGCAGGTGGTGATGCAGAGGGGAAGGTGGCCATATTCCACATGGCAGACTGCGAGCTTCAAGTCGACCTGGCAGCTTGAAAATCTCACCAGGCACATATGTGTGCATGCCCAAATCCTGAGACGAGAGTGGAAGAGAAGGGATTGTGACATGCCTATCCCCTCTGAGATGTGATTTCTCACTTTCCCTCTCCCTCTCTCTCTTTTTCTGGTGAGCTCACATGCCCTGTAGCAAACTACAAAAAGAAAAAAAAAAAAAAGCCTGTATCTTAATAGCTAGACACCCTACCAGTAGTTACCCATACATTTGATCAGACTTTAAACTGAAAAGTGGAAACAATTGTATTCTTTGTTCATTTTTAATTGAATGCATTAATCAGATTATTACATTTTATTTTATATTTTGTTTTGTCAGAGTGCACACCTGCATGCCAGGGAGAAACAGAGGAAGAGAAAATAAGAAAGCACACCCTATGAGGGATGGTCACACCACAATCCCTTCTCCTGCATTTCTCCTTTCAGGATTTGGGGCACACACACACAACACATTACTGGCATATTTTTCAAACCACCAAGTCTGGGATTGAAGCCACAAATTCAGCCATGTGCAATCCATCTGCGTTAACCGCCACTGTACCAGCTATCACAATTACTATATTATTAAACTTGTCCTCCTCAATTTTTAAAAATACGTTAAGAAGACTATACACACTTAGGCACTAATAGTGTGGTTGTTACTCCCGTATAAAGCTGTATTGGGCCAGGTCCTTTGTATTGTCACCATGGTTAATACACATTTATTAAATCAGTCATTATTATCTTTATTTACAATCCTGATGTTAGAATTTTTATTTAGAAGCTCGCGAAATTAGCAGAGAAGCTACAGTTTCTCCCCAAGTTTATCCAACTCCACGCCCCATGATTTTTCCAGTATTTCACCCTTACGGCAAGTTTACTTTGACCGTTTTCTCTGCTGTGTGCCAAGCCGACCAAAGTCCTGACCGTCAGACATCGGGGCGGAGGGGCTGCAGGAGGAAATGGACCCCCATGGCTCAGCCACAGCGCACGGAAAGCAGAGCGCTGCCACTCAACGGGGCGGCTTTATGGGAAGGAGCCACGTTAGGATCACAGGCCACGGGAACCGCCAGGTGTGTCCAGGGCAGACCCAAGAACCTAGCTGGCTGGGAGGATTGCAGTATGGAAAGAGCTAGCGTTGAAGATCTGTGTGTGTGTGTGTGTGTGTGTGTGTGTGTGTGTGTGTGCCTGTCTGTCTCTGTCTTTCTCAAAAGAAATAAAATTTAAAAAAAGAAAATTAATTGGAACCTCCATTACCCTAAGTGTCCAGTAAGGAACCTCTTACTATTTTCTTCCACATCAACCATAGTTACTGTCGTTACATTTCATTCCCTCCACCCCAAAGTCCTTCATTTATTTTCTGGTTTCAATCTCCACATTTTCATGAAGAAAAAAAAAAAAAAAAAAAAAAAACACATTTTCATAAGGAAAAAAAAAAAAAAAAAAAGCCATGAGAGGGTGCATGTGCTTACTAGAGAAAAGAGAAGGAGAAATAAATACCCCCAATGGGGTGTGACTGTACTGTAATCCCTTCTCCAGTTTTCCACCCTGTTGGGATGTTGGACACGCATGCATGCATGCCCAGTGTGACTTTCAAGTCCCTGGGGCTGGGGGTTGAACTGCGGATGCCCTTGTGGGATCTGGCTGCCTTATTCCTTAGGCCCTGGGGCCAGCCCTATCTTCAAATTTTTTATATTTGCATTTTCCTTTCCACTTTACTATCAAGTATTGACTGTGCTCTTGCCTTCCATCCCTGACATTGCTGCCTTCTGACCTTCGCCCCTGTGTCTCCTTTCCTCTCTTAAAATCATCCTTGGCTTCGTTAACAGATACGCCTTCTTACAAGTCAGATCCTCCCACTCCGTGCCCACACCATCCAGCTTTCTCCTTCACCTATTGATTTATTCTACTACATTTTACAAGGTTGTTTTTTTCTTTTGCAAATAAGATAGAAGTGAAAATCAAATCAAGATGCCTTCAGATCTGATCAGAAATTGTAAATCTATAGTGTACACATTGTATGGTTCATACTGTCAAATTAAATGTGGTTTAATACATAGTAGAAAACTTGGGCTATCGACAAACCATGTGTAGGAACTTTTGACAAAGCCAGTCTTCCCTAATTCATTTCCCTACTGGTGACAATAATTTATACGTTGTTTTCTGCTCTCCAAGTTCCTTCTAAGTTTGGTAAAGGAAGTACATGTCTGGTTTTAGTAATTCTGTCAGAATGGGCACAGGCCCAGCTGTTCCACTCGGAGACTGACTCGTGGGCACTGCACAGAGTTTGAAAAATATGTGTGCTCTTGAAAATTAAGTGAGCTGATGTAAATGAGGCAGACTGAGCCTGTATCCTTTGCTTTGAAGTGATTGTGAGCTGGAAGAATTACCGCTAAGGAATAGTCAGTATTTCTCCAGTAACTGAGCTCGAGAGATCTCACTAGTGGGTTATTATGGAACATTTTATTGTCTAGGGCTAAGATAATAATGGCACTCCTATTCTTCTGTTTATAAAACTGGTGACTAAGCAGATTCAGAAGCACTTTTGCTATTTGATTGTTCAAATTCACTGTCAGACTTAACAGTTTCTCTTTGGAAAATCTTCTTTCATTTTCCATATATGTCATCTTTTTCTTAACTAGGAACACAACAAAGCAGAACAATTCTCAATATTTACCAAAGCAACAAACAAAATCCCATACTAGAAATTAACTGTATTACATTTACTATCTGACTTTAACTTCTGCAGGTATCTTGGGACCAGCAGTTGGCTTAATGGCTATGTCACTGCAATCCCCATGTAGTTGACCGTGGTTCAAGTCCTGGACCTGGTGGCTTAAACTCATGCTAGGCACGTGTGCATGCATGCCTAAGATCCCGAGGGGAGAATGGAGGAGAAGGGGCTACGGCATGGCCATCCCCCCACCGGGGGATGATTTTTCATTTTCTGTCTCTCTGTCTTTCTGGCAAGTGCACATGCCCTATAACACAAAATAAATAAATAAATAAATAAATAACTCTCCAAAAATAAACTTTTGCAGTGATCTCAAATTTACTTTTTAAAGTAAAGTAAAATTTAAGATAATTCACAATGATATCAAAATTCTAAAAGCTGCTATAATTTTTTTTCCTCTAATTACATTAATTTCAAATTAGCAAAATAATACAACTGTTTTACTTATATAGATAGGTACATTAAGAAAAACATTGATGACACAACAAATTTAACTATTTGTTATTAATATCCTGTTATGACAGTGCAGTTCTGTGTATCCATTTGACTGGTCTAAGAGATGCCCAGATGGCCACCTTGACATTAGTTCTGAATGTGCCCGTGAGGGTATTGCTGGAAGAGATCAGCATTGGACTCAATGGGCCTGCTAGAAAGTGATCCACCCTCACCCATGCAGGTGGGCATTACCCAAATGATTGAAAACCTGAAGATAACAAAAGCCAAAGGGAAGAAAAAAGTCTCCCTCTTTCACTTAACCTGGGATATCCATTTTCTCCTGCTTTTGAACATTGGAGCTCCTCACTCTTGAGACTTTAGACTCTGGGACTCACAACAGCAGGTTCTCGGTTCTCAAGCTTTGGGGCTTGAACTGAGAGTTAGACCAGTTCTCAGGTTTCTGACTCAAATGGAATTACACCCCTGCCGCTCCTGGTTCTCCAGCTTGCAGATGGCGTATCTGCTGTCTCAGTTTCTGTAATTTCCCATTGTGTTTTGGGAGCATGTAATTTATTTGGATAGATTGCATTCATTGCTGCAGGGAGTTTGCTTTGAGTCTCCACTTTTGGACTTTTTGGTCAGTGCTAGAACACGTTAAGACTTTGGGGATTATTGGGATGATTTTGCATGTGAGAAATACATGAATTTGGGGCATCAGTGGTGCAACACCATGGTTTCAATTTTCGCAAAAATTCGTGTGTTGAGATTTGCTCGTGCTGAGCTGGCAGGTGGCACGGTGGTTAACACGCTGGTTAACACGCATGGCTGACTGTGGTTCAAATCTTGGGCCTGTTGGCTTGTGTTCTCATTTTCCCTTTCTTTCTCTCTCTGTCTCGCTCTAGTCAAATTAAATAATAATGACAAATAAAATTAACTAAATTAATTCATTCTTTAAAAAGACGTTTTGCTTGTGATGGATTCAGAGCATTACAACTTAATCCGACCGTGGTGTTAAAAGGTAGAGAATTTTAGATTAGGGTCAAGGGAAGGGTGCCCATGACTGACACCTGATGGGGTTAAAAGGAGAGGGAATGAGACTTGTTGGGAATCCTGTGGACACAGAGCATGTGCGCCTGCCCTCCACCACTGTGATATGGAAGATTCTCACCAGATGTGGCCCCCGGACCTTGCACCTCGAAACTACAAGCTGAATAAATCCCTGCTTTGGTGAATTACCCAGACTCAGATATTCCCTGTTAAAAGAAGCAGAATAGACTAGAACAGCAATAAAGCTAAACATTTTGAAAATTCACATGCCGTGCTTTTTGTGTTTTTATGACTATTTTTTTCTCCTTCATTCTCAGTCATGACTTTATGTTTCATTAGCAAAGACTCTTTAAGTTTTTATGACTGCTTGGAACCAGCAGGTGGTGTAGTGGTTGGTTAAGGCTCTGGATTCCCACATGGCCAACTACAATTCAAGTCCCAGACCCGTGGTTTGAAATTCACACTGAGCACATGTGTATGCGTGCCCAAAATCTCAAGAGGAGAATGGAAGAGAAGGGGTTGCAGTATGACCATCTTCCCTGGGGGAGTGATTTCTCATTTTCTGTCTATCTCTCTCTGCTTATCTGGTGAGGACAAACGCCTTATAGCAAAAAATCTCTCAAAAGAAAAAAGAAAGAAAGAAAGAAAGAAAGAAAGAAAGAAAGAAAGAAAGAAAGAAAGAAAGAAAGAAAAAAAATATATGGTCACCAAAACTACAGATTCAATGCATAGAGATTATCCTCTCCTCCTCTTCTTCATCCCATCATCCCTTCCAAGTATGTCTAAACCACCCAGTCTTCTAGGAAATGATGAGAAGGAGCAAACAGCCAGACAAGGTAGGAAGAACACAGGTGGTTCGTGTGTTTAGACAGTATCAGAAACGCATCTCTCAGGTTAATGACAGGTAGAAGACTTCTGAGGCTGTAGTCAAAGAAGATCATTTGTACAAGTTGGATGATTCAGAGGCTTAATTTAGAATTAGGGACTTAGTGCCTTATTCACTGTAATGCCCAGTATTACGTAGTGATACTCAATACATGGCAATACGTAAGTAACACATAGGAATACATATTAAGTATGTATTTAATGAGATTTATTAAGAGTTAAGATTTAATTTTCAAATTGTCATATACTTCATAAATTAATGCCTACACAGAAAAATCAGTTTCTTCTAACTGAGAAAAGATTTTTGCCATATGGAAGTTTGAAAAACAATTTAAGGAGGAATGAAGAAATTTGGGGTTACAGAAAACATGGTAACATTGGACTCTATTTGACAGAGGTCCCAAAACTTAAGCTTGGCGCCAAGGCAAAAGAACAACTTTTAAATTTCGAGGTTTGGTGGCATGATGTTCTAGTCTTACTCTTCTCCAGGTTAATTCTGAACTTAAAAACCTCCGTAAACCTGCTTTATACAGACGTGGACATTACGTTTTCCCGTTACCAAAGCTCCCTTCCACCAGATGAACTGTTTGTAGAGACAAGGTGAAAAGGAACTCATTACTCATCATCTTTTCTCATCGCCGATTCATGTTCTTTGCTCTTATGTGCAAAACCAAAAGCACAATGCTACTGTAGGACACATTTTCAGAGATGCCCACTGGCTCTTCCAGTTTTAGAATAAATGAATGCATACACAGCTCTCTGATCTTGTTATGTTCCCTACAAAAATACCACAAGGTAGGGAAGTCTTAAAATAAGAGCTTTTCAGTTTCTGTTCCTATTCTGGGCCTGCTTTTCAGCATCCTTAAATAAAAACATGAAGACTCATCAGAATGGTGATATTTCATCAAGCATTCTCCTGGGGTATATTTAACACCCAGTGGCCCTCACCCCAAGGAGGAGTACTGTCTGAGAACTCTCTGCCCTCCTCCAATGAATGAACCACTAACGCTGCCCCTCACTCATAGAAGGAATAAGGCTCTTTCTTTGTGTATCCAAAAAAAAATATATGGTCACCAAAACTACAGATTCAATGCATAGAGATTATCCTCTCCTCCTCTTCTTCATCCCATCATCCCTTCCAAGTATGTCTAAACCACCCAGTCTTCTAGGAAATGATGAGAAGGAGCAAACAGCCAGACAAGGTAGGAAGAACACAGGTGGTTCGTGTGTTTAGACAGTATCAGAAACGCATCTCTCAGGTTAATGACAGGTAGAAGACTTCTGAGGCTGTAGTCAAAGAAGATCATTTGTACAAGTTGGATGATTCAGAGGCTTAATTTAGAATTAGGGACTTAGTGCCTTATTCACTGTAATGCCCAGTATTACGTAGTGATACTCAATACATGGCAATACGTAAGTAACACATAGGAATACATATTAAGTATGTATTTAATGAGATTTATTAAGAGTTAAGATTTAATTTTCAAATTGTCATATACTTCATAAATTAATGCCTACACAGAAAAATCAGTTTCTTCTAACTGAGAAAAGATTTTTGCCATATGGAAGTTTGAAAAACAATTTAAGGAGGAATGAAGAAATTTGGGGTTACAGAAAACATGGTAACATTGGACTCTATTTGACAGAGGTCCCAAAACTTAAGCTTGGCGCCAAGGCAAAAGAACAACTTTTAAATTTCGAGGTTTGGTGGCATGATGTTCTAGTCTTACTCTTCTCCAGGTTAATTCTGAACTTAAAAACCTCCGTAAACCTGCTTTATACAGACGTGGACATTACGTTTTCCCGTTACCAAAGCTCCCTTCCACCAGATGAACTGTTTGTAGAGACAAGGTGAAAAGGAACTCATTACTCATCATCTTTTCTCATCGCCGATTCATGTTCTTTGCTCTTATGTGCAAAACCAAAAGCACAATGCTACTGTAGGACACATTTTCAGAGATGCCCACTGGCTCTTCCAGTTTTAGAATAAATGAATGCATACACAGCTCTCTGATCTTGTTATGTTCCCTACAAAAATACCACAAGGTAGGGAAGTCTTAAAATAAGAGCTTTTCAGTTTCTGTTCCTATTCTGGGCCTGCTTTTCAGCATCCTTAAATAAAAACATGAAGACTCATCAGAATGGTGATATTTCATCAAGCATTCTCCTGGGGTATATTTAACACCCAGTGGCCCTCACCCCAAGGAGGAGTACTGTCTGAGAACTCTCTGCCCTCCTCCAATGAATGAACCACTAACGCTGCCCCTCACTCATAGAAGGAATAAGGCTCTTTCTTTGTGTATCCAAACTCTTAAGTGATCTGGGGTATGCTCGGTTCACAGCGAAAGGCAGGACTGGTTTTATCCTCTCTCTGCAATGACTAGAGCTGAGTTTACAAATTCAGACTATGGTCGTTGTTGGTATAGCAAAATGTTATGGGTTTGTAGAAAAGCTAGAAAAATGAGGACAGTCATACACATAATAATGTTACAAATTGTCCTTCAGAGAAATGAAAAGCTTTACCATTTATTGTGAGATTACATTCTTCTCAAACTTTGCCATTAAATAATATTGTACATTTTTATTTGAAGTATTACTTTGTTTTTTTGGGGGGGGTTGTTTTTTTCTTTGAGGAATTTTTGCTATAGGATGTGTGCACTTGCCGGAGAAAGAGAGACAGAGACAGAGAGACATAAAGTGAAAACTCTCCCCCCACGGGGGATGGCCATACTGCAATTCCTTCTCCTCCATTCTCCTCTTGAAATCTTGGGCACGCATGCACTCATACCCGCATCAGTTTCAAGTCGCTGAGTCCAGGACTCGAACTTGTCAGCCATGCAACCATTATGCCATGTGCTGGTCCCTATTTTGGAACTTTAAAAAACAGATGAGGAAGGAAGAGATTTTCTGATCCCTGATATCTAAAAGTCATGGTTTAAAACCTTTTGCATTCAGGCTAGGGACCTTCCCTCTCTTCAAATGCTTCCCGCGGTACGGGGAAGGAGGGCTTGGCCAGCCCTCGTGGTGCACCAGTAATGCTCATGCCCTGCAAAGCTCAAAGCACTGTGGCTAACAGTGGGTTTGGATACCCAGGTCAGCCAGCAGACACACTGGGCGTGTACATGGATGGGTGCCAGTGAACCTGAGAAACTGGACGGCTGGGCAAAGAGGACTGTGGTACACGAAAGCCTGTTGAGGGTGTTTCTCTCTCTGTCTCTCTCACCCTCTCTTTCATGTTTGCACATGCTATCTTTTTATTTCTTTTAATTTTTAAACTTTCTCTTGCCAGAGGATACATGCACTCACTAGAGAGGGAGGGAGAGAAAGGAAACACAAACTCCAGTGGGGACTGGTCATATTGCAACCTTTTTTCCTCCATTTCTCCATCCCATAAAGATCTCTGGGCATGCATGCACTTGTACCCAGTGTGTTTTTCAAGCCCCCGGGGCTGGGATTCAATGCAGAATCTGACTCCCAATGCACAGTGCTTAACCACTGAACTACTGGGACAGGCCTTTTTCAGTTTTTATTTTAGCTACTAGACTCAACAACTTACTGCAACTAATTCTGAAGATAGTGTGATGAATCGGCATCCCTATTTCTAGGGCTTCCCTGCTCCCTACTTAACATCAGTGTATGTCAATAATGTGTTTTCCTCTAGTGTTCTCATTTGCACTACTAAATCCTGCTCCTCTTTTTTTTTTTTTTAAGAATTATCTTATTTAACTTTATTTATTTATTTTTGATTTGACCAAAGAGGGACAGAGAGAGAGAGAGAGAGAGAGTGAGAGAGAAAGAAAGAAAGTGAGAAAGCAAGCCGCCAGGTCTGGGATTCAAACCTTGGTCAGCCATGTGGGAGTCCAGCACCCTTAACCACCATGCCACCTGCCAGGCTTGCTGCTCCCTAATTCTAATGAGACTTTTATTTTTAAGTGACAAATCACTCCACTTCCATGAGAAATGGTCACACTGTGAACCTAGTGTGTTTCTGAAGACACTGGGTCCAGAACTCGAACTATGCATGTCTGCCTTGTGGGATCCAAGCACCTTAACCATCATACCATGGCTGGTTTTGAACTTTTTTTAAAGATAAAGCACCATAGGGGCCAGATGGTGGTGCTTCAGTAAAACACATGATCTTGAGGCTAACGCACAAGGGCAGGTCTCAGGTTCGTGTCTGGAGACCTCCTTGAGTATGTTGGGCGGGTGTATGACCATGATCGGAGGCTAGGTGAAGCTAGGTGCAGGTTGTGACACTGAGACTTTGTAAGGGTGTTGTATCTTTGCCTCTTTTCCTCTCTACCTCTCTTGCTTATAAAGGAAATAAATTAACGTAAAAAAAGCATAATACTTAGAATCTGGGTCATAATTAATATAAAATGGTATGCTGCTATTTCTCATATTGATTGAGGTTCTAGAAAAAACATTCAAGCCTCTGCAGCATATTTAAACCAAAAGACTGAAGACAGAAGGGTTTCTTTCCCATTTCTGAAGAGTATGCCACAGAGACATGATTGCTTTTAGGGCAAACAGAAGAATTGTATCAAATGATTGCTGTAGAGGAAAAAAAAACATATTTAAAAACAGATAAGCCCCCGCGACCAGGAGGTGGCGTGGTGGTTAAGGCGCTGGACACTCCCACATGACCGACCACAGTTCGAGTCCCGAACCTGAGGGCTTGCTTTCTCACCTTCCCTCTCTCTCTGTGTATATCTCTGGTTAAATTTTCAAAAATGAACAAATAAATAAAATTAAAATTAAAAAAAAACAGATAAGCCTCCTTGGAACCAGCAGTTGGTGTAATGGCTATGTCACTGGACTCCCATTTAGTCGACTATGGTTTGAGTCCCGGACCCAGTGGCTTAACCTCATGCCAGGTGCACATGCGTGTGCGTGCGTGCGTGTGTGTGTGTGCACGCGCCCAAAATCCTGAGAGGAGAGTGGAGGAGAAGGGATTGTGGCATGGCCATCTCCCCTGGGGGGTCACTTGTCCCTTTCTATCTCTCTCTCTTTCTGGCAAGCAGATGTGCCCTATAGTGAAAACCTCTCAAACAAAACAAAACAAAACAAAAACCCAGATAAGCCCCATCCTAAGAAAAGAAGAAATCGTGTGGTTGTATTTCGCAATGCTCACTGCCGCCAAGAAGCTAAGTCGAACATTTCCAGGCCCAGAAAACCAAAAAGTGTGCCTTGTATGTGCAAAATGTGGGAATGGTCCCTAATTACATATGTATTTTAAACATATTTATACAGAGATAATCGCTTTGAGGACCATCATTCTGAAATAAGAGGGAAGGCAAGAGAAAGGTAGGTAAAAGAAGCAAACAGCACCAATTCACAAGAATCACAAATTTAAAAAAGACGATGACCTTCGAGATCACCGAACAAAACGCTCCCACATTTACCACTGGGGAACGGGAGCCATGGGACTGTGTATTGATTTGCATTCACCCATCCTACGATTTTTAAGAGGGCCATTAGGAAGCCAAAAATTAAAATGAAACTTAACAGCATTTACCAACCTCTCAAATTAGATGTCTTCCCAAATTCCCTGATGTTCTTAGAATCCACAGGCTCATAATCCTGAAGTTACTCAGCCCTGAATTCTAACTTTGCCCAATTTATCTGTAAATGAATCTCACAATTATGCCCACACCCAGGTCCCTGCTCCTCCAAGCTTCTCTGAGCTACTTCTCTGCCTTCTAGACTTTGCAATTGGCTTTGACTCCTGTGGTTCTTCCTCCCAGGCTCCCTACCCACCTCGCTTGTTTAGCCCATTGTTTCTGGTCTGTTCCTCTTGACCACACTCGCCTCCCAGGGTCAGAATTTAGTCCGACTCCACCATGTTACCATCTTCCTAGTCACACATCGCTGGGCATATGACTTCAGGTCTCGGTTTAAATGTCACCTTTTCAAAGAGCCCTTCTTTTTCCATTTCATTCCTCCACCCTCCAATTTAAGAGAACAGCTCAGTCTCTCTCTTCCATATGATTCACTTTTATTGTCTGCATTTTGCAATCAGTATCTAGTAAATTTTTCATTTGTTTGTTTCTGACTCCTTTCACTAGGCTATAGGTTCCCTAAAGTTTATTTCTTCTTTTTTTTGGCATTATTTAATTAATATTATGTATTAATATTTTTGAAATTTGCTACAGGGCACATGTACTCACTAGAGAAAGACAGAGAGAGAGAGAGACAGAGAGAGAGGGAGAAAGAGAGATAAAGTGAGGAAGCAAGCCACCAAGTCTGGGACTCGAACCTCAATGAGTCATGTGGGAGTCCGGAAGCTTAACCAGCACTCCACCTGCGGGCCCAGTTTCATAAGGTTTGGGAGGTCTTTTGCGCTGTTCCTCTTGTCTCACATATACACGCATGTGTGATGCTGTATTCCTTTCTTCTTGCCTAGTTCAGCCTGTTCTTAACCTTGCAAGGTCTCAAGGCGCCAGGATTGAATTATAATTATAGTACCTGCTGAGTCAAGCCAGTGTTTTCTTATTGGAAATTTAATAACATTTCTTAGAAATCGGCAAACACTGAAATTTATTCATCTCACCCTCGTTCTCTTATACTAACACAATATTTCACATAAACTGCTAAACCATCAGTTGATTGAATATTAGTAGCTTAACCAAATGGGTAAGAGGCAAGCTACCTTCCCAGAATTTAGCTAAACTTGTTTTCTATTATGACTTTCTTTTCCAAGTTGATTTAGACTTACGTCTTCTCTTTCTTTTGGTGTATCCTTTGCCTGCAGGATCTTGGCCTCATTCAGTTGAAAAGCTTTCAGTGATTTATCTTGGACTCTTTCAAAAATTCTTTTGGTTCCAGAGATTTCAGTAGACTATTTTCGTCATTATGAGACAATCTCTCAATGAAAGCAGCATTAGTCTACTCACCATCCTGTATTTATTTTTTCTTAACAAAACAAAATGAAAATTACTTGTGGCTTACCACAGCCCTCCTAGTTTTTCATTTTGTGAAACTTTATTTATACATTTATAGGACTTATTCAAATCTTTATTGCATACTAGTTCCCCAGGGATACTCAAAAGTCAAGAATGACTCAATATTTTTCTTCCAATGTTCATAAATGAATTGGGTATATCCAAAGTATACACACATGAATCGATAAAACAAATAATAATAATAATAATAATAGCAGTAATAATAAATGTTCTTATGGCGTATGGTGGTAAATTGTGAATGTCCATTTGACTGAGTAAAATGATACCTGGATAACTGATAAAATATTGTTTCTGGATAATAATGTGTCTATGAGGGTGTTTCTAGAGAGATTAGCATTCAAATCAATAAACAAAGTGAAGACGATCTACTGTCACCCATGTGTGTGGTCACCATCCAGTCCATCGAAGTCCCCAGAAGAAAGGAAATGTGGAGGGAAGGAGAGTGAATTTGCTTTTTCTGCTGGACCTGAAACATCGGTCTTCATTTGCCCTGGGGACATCAGAACTCCAGGTTCTTGGATGTCTGGATTCTGGGACTTACACCTTTACCCCTCCCACACCCCTACCCTAGTTCTCAGGTCTTTGTCCTTGGACTGGGTTATACCACAGGCTCCTTTGGTTCTTGGAGTCTGGCCTTGAACTGAAGTACACTACCAGCTTTCCTGGTTCTCCGGCTGACAGACAGCACATGGTGGGACTTGCTGGCCTCCATAATTGCTTAAGCCGATTTCCACAATATGCATCCTTTTATAACCATACACACACACACACACACACATACACGTATATACATATGTAGAGAGAGAAAGGGAGAGAGAGAGTTGCCAGGAAATCATGACACATTCTTACATAGAAAAAGATAAATAAAAAAAACCCCATCATATTATATATAATGTGTGTGTGTGTGTGTGTGTGTGTGTGTATACTAGGTTGTTGGTAAAGATACATCATTATATACACATAAATACATATATATATATAAATATATACACACACACATATACATATACATACACACTCACACATACACATACACAGATCATTTTAAATATATAGGTTCTTTTTCTCTGGAAAACCCTGCTTACAACACAGACTTTTGCTAATTATAAGGGACATATTCTTAAGTGATCCCACAGTAATTCTAGAGAGATGGGACAATACTTTCACTCTCTTAACCAAAGAGAAAAACAAATACAAAAAGCTGATACGACTTGCCCAAACTCCCTTAACGATAACTGAAGTTTGAACTCAGTGTTCTAATACGGAAGCCTATACCACACTGCTTTTCAACAGTGAAAAATAGCACATCTTACCTTCCTCACGTTGCCCATTGTACGTCGCACCAGGGTTGAGGTCATAACCTGTGTTTAGTGCTGGAACACGGGGGCCCAGAGCACACTACTCATACCACGTGCTCACATTTCTGTTTATAAATGTTGTGAAAAAGGGAAGAGCATTTCTGAGAGAAGTTGCAGCTTGAACTCTGGGCAGGTGAGAACAGGGGAAAGGAACTGGAAGGAGGGGGCAGCCTTGTGAGAAGGTTACCAAAAGGCTCTGGTTGCGAGAGTCAGCGTGTCTAATGCAGGATGACAGGGAGGTTGCCTTATGGAGGTGGAGGGTTCTTCATGAGCTGTGGAAAAAGTTGATGATCTAGTCTGGGGGCCAACGAAAGAGGGTTGAGTGTCCCTGAATGCTGGGCTGAGGAACTTGCCTTTATAAAGGTACTAGTGAGCCTCGGCAGGGTTTTATGCCTGGAAGTGGCATTTTATGGCTCAGCCTCTGTGGAGCAGTCA
Organism: Tupaia belangeri chinensis; assembly: GCF_000334495.1. Lineage (NCBI taxonomy): Eukaryota > Metazoa > Chordata > Mammalia > Scandentia > Tupaiidae > Tupaia > Tupaia belangeri. Next base: position 862,500 of record NW_006199308.1, read on the forward strand.
TCATAACAGACAGCAGGGCTGGAAGCCACATGCTGACTGTGGTTCAGTCTCTGGCCTCTTTGGCACGAAAACATGTCAGAGTACGTGCATGCCCTGGGTGCCAGCAAGCTGGAGGACTGGGGGAAGAGGATCACAGCATGATCTCGATCTCTCTCTCTCTCTGTCTCTCTCTCCCCCCTGAGTGTGTGTGCCCTCTATCATGAATGGCAGAACAAGTTTACCACTTACGCAGATTTCTCACGTGCCTGGAAGCTGAAGGACAGCTGAGAAGCTGCCTTAGGAGTTATCCACAAGAGGGCAATAGGTAGGAAGGAAGGAAAAAAATGTGAAACAACTTTCAAAAGAAGAAATAACACAACTTGGCAGCCAATTAGAAACAGAGAAAGAGTCAAAGACCAGGCTGAGATTTCTAGCCTGGCTAAAGGCATTGATGAGAACAAAAAGGACTGTAATGGAGCTACACCAGCTCGTGCAGTGGAGGAGGAGATCTAACCAATGACCACAGTGAAGCCAGTGGCCCCGTGTGATCCCAGCACATTTCTTGTTCTTTGTCACACTCAGCTGAAATGCGTATCTATTCCTGTATCTCACGGTCGACATATCCACCAGGAGCTGTCCTTACACTGACAAGAACAGTAAACAGTAGTTGACAACTTTCTAGCTGATACTGAATCTTAAAGAACCTCTCAGAAATACTTTATGCATGTAATTAATATGTTATGTTTATCCACAAGCAATTGCCTTCTCATTTCATAGCATTTTTTTTTACATTTTCTAGAAATCAACATTATTTTTAGCATACTTTCAGATTTATAGAAAAATTAAGCCAGTAGAGTTCCCTTCTACCTTCTGCCTGCTTACCTCCTGTTATTAACACCTTAGGGTGGCCTGTTCGTTGCAACTGATAAAAAGCTGCTACTTCGTTATTAACTAAAGCCCATGAGGGTTCTCCTTTCCTGCTACACAGTTCTCAGGGTATTGGCAAATATATAATGTCATGTATCTGTCATGAAGGTATAAGAGAATGGTTGTGCTGTCTTGAAAATTTATGTTCCATCTGTTCATTCATCATCTGAATGAATGAATCAAAGCAAATTATTTTTAGAATAAATGTTCATGATCATTGCCATATTCTAGTTCATTTTCTGTAGAGAATGATAGTCCTCATTCTACATTCTAACATGTAGACTGAAAATCATGTGACTTGAAGGAGTAGCCATTAGACATTGATTCTACACCAGTGGTTCTCAAACTCTTGGGTCTCAGCAGTCATTTACACTCCTAAAAAATGTTAAGAACCCCCGAAAGCCATTGCTTATAGAAGGGTTACTGTTATCTACTATATTTGACATCAAAATAGAAGTGTTTAAAATAAGTATTTATATATTTACTTCAAAATAACAATCATAAGGCCCAGCTGTGGTAGTTGAGTGCTGGTAGACCCTGGAACTTGGCAGGCTGAGGCCATATGGGAGGCCTGGGTTAGACTCAGGGCCCACACTAAAGCTCGGAGTGATGGACAAGCTGTAGTCTCAGCTAGTCAGGAGGCTGAAGCAGGAGGACTGTGGTCTGGGCCAGTGCGGACAGCATAGTAAGGTGTCACATGAAAGAGCCGGATGTTGTGGCCCAGCCTGTGAATCTGGCTGGAGAGGCACAGGCAGGACAACATAGAGAAGACCTGTTTGAAAACTAATAATAAATGTTAAATAACAATAATAAATCCAATGTTTGTTAGTTTTAATATTATATTTTATGAAAAAATAATTGTATTTCCAAACAAAAACAGTAATGAGAAAAGCGAATGAATTGGACATTTTTGCAAACGTCTTTCATGCCTGACTGATGAGAAGACAGCTGGATTCTCATGCTGCGTCTGCAATCAGGCTACTGTAATACAGTGTTTTGAATCTGAATCTGAATCATATGATTCAGAAAATTCAACCTCACACAGAGATGCTATTGAAAAAAAAGAGATGCATTTTAATAGACGTTTTTTCCTTAATTTTCCAGAGGGTGTATGTGTTTGCCAGGGAGAAAAGACAGAAAGGGAAAGTGAGAAAGCACCACCTCTCCATGGGGCATGGTCATGTGACAATTCCTTGGCTTCCATTGTTCTCTCTCCTCTCAGGATTTTGGGCATGCACATGCACCTGGCATATGTTCCATGCTGCTGGGTCCAGGATTTCATAGTCGGCCATGTGGGATCCTGCCACTCGAGCACCATACAATTGGCTGGTCATCATAGGTTTTTAAGAAAATTACTGGTATCCTTCTTTGATACCATACCAAAAATTAAGTAGTAGTTTCTTACTGGTGACCTTACAGGTCTGTCTTGAGCTTTGAATAGATCTTTTAACCATGTATGAATTTCTACCATCATGTGTTCATCATTTAGAAAATATTGGTTCATGGTTCATTGGTTCATTGTTTCATTGGTTCGTCAAGCAGATGGCAGAATAGTCCCACATAGTCGATCACTGTTCAAGTCCTAGACCCGTCAGTTCAAGTCCCAGACCTACCGGATGCATGTGCCTGAGATCCCGAGGGGTGACTGGAGGTGTAACCATCCCCTTTGTGGGGGTGATTTCTCTCTTTCTGTCTCTCCAGCGAGCACACAAATCCCATAGCAAAAATCTCTCTCTCAAAAAATATATATATATATTGGTTCATTGAGTTTATGTAGCTCTTCTAAACACTGACACATTTCATCATAGAAAGTGAAATATCACATTTGTTAATATCAGTCCCCAACTCATCAGAAAAATCTTTAGATAGTTAGAGCTGTCAAGGTCATAGTGAAGGAAGTAAGTTTCTTCAAATTCTATTAATATTTCTATCTCAAACCTCAAGTGTTATTATTGGCAACAAATCCTGCTGGCTGTTTTTTTTGAAGTGACAGACTTACACCACTTACTTTGGAGAAAGAGTCTCCACATGCTAAATTTAAATAGCCATAGTGAGTCTATCAGTTGGTTCCTCAGTTAAAAATGGTATTTTATGAACAATGGAGGTCGTTTAGCTTACAAGTCAAACAATGACACATGGGCTTTTCCTCAAGACAGCCTCATGCTTTACAGTGCAAGAGAAGATATTATACATTCTTCCCTTCTCATCATGATTAACAATACATACTCAGTAGTTGAGATTTAATAAAATTGCTAATTTTTACTCTTTCTAAAGTGCATTTTTAGGTGAAAATTTTTTTTAACTTGAGATTGTGTGGTGGAGAAAAAAACAATGAATACTAATACTGTTACCAGCATTTGTGGTAAACAGTACAATGACTAGCTACTAGTAATGGTTAAGCAATAACTAGTAGGCAAATAATACCTTAGTACTGTTATGAAAATATTTGCCTATGGACCCCCTAAAAGGAATCAGGGCCCCCCAGATGTCCACATATCACATTCTGGTGATAGCCACTGTTTATTGGTCCTGCCTAAGGGCTGACTTTTATTCTGAGCACTGAGTTCCTTTCAGTATGAATTTAGTGTCTCTTTTACTTCAGTGAGAAATGTGAATATGCCCAGGGTACAGGAAGAGGGGATAGAGCACAAACTGAAATGTGAAAATAATTTTCAATGAAATACGTCTAGTAACTGTTTGCTTTTATTTGTTTGTTTGATTTTTTTTTTTGAAAGGTTTTTGCTATAGTGCATGTGCACTCACCAGAAACACAGAGACAGAAAGCGAGAAATCCCCTGCCAAGGGGGATGGCCACAGTGCAATCCCTTCTCCTCCATTCTCCTCTCAGGATCTTGGGCACGCACGCACGCACATGCGCCCCACGTGAGTTTAAGCCACTGGGTCTGGGACTCAAACTGCAGTTGACTACATGGAAGCCCAATGACATAGCCATTATGCCAGCTGCTGGTCCCAGTAACTGTTTTTAGTAACATGAAACCTGAAATATATATTTTTAGGGCTGGCTCTGTAGCCTACTGGTAAAGGGAGTTGAATCCCACATGGCTGAATGCAGATCAAATTCTGGCTCTGGCAGTTTGAAAAACATGCTGGTGGTTATAGAAGCCTACTCAAAATCCCCGAAGGATGCAGAAATGGAGGGGAAGGGATTATGGCATGGCCATTCCCCATCAGGTGGCGCTGTCTCTCTCTGGAGAGCACGCATACTCTCTGGCAATTAAAAAAAAATTAAAATATATACTTTTAAATGATATACATGATCAAACTACAATAAAGTAGAAATTTCTGTGGGACTGTGCATAGAGTTAAATTTCTTCACGTGTAACACTAATTCCTCACGCAAAGGAGTGAACGGACATCCTTAGTAAAAATGATGCCTCTGTGATACTATAGGGATTTTAGGACGATCCGGTCCCTATCTTCGAGAAGTATATGTAAGCTTAGAATCAAATTCTGGTTCCAGTCAAATTCTAGTTCAACTCTAGTTTGTGACACCCAAGTATTAGATGACACAAATCACTAACTTTGGGTGCATTTGGAGAATTTGTTTCCATTAAGACAACAACAACAACAAACCGAGAGGTGACTCAAAATATAAGCCAGGAGTTATTCAGAGAGCTACTGGGTCAGAGGTTCCCCTGTAGAAGTGGTGAAGAAGTAAGGTTTGGGTACGACTTTCAGAAACTAGAAATATAAAGTGTTCTTCGATCCATAGAGATGTCAGTGGGCACCAACCCCACTAAACTAGTTGTCTAACCAACAACAACAACAAAAACACGATGAATGAAAAACTCTTTTTTTCTAACTTTAGCATGGATTATTCTATCTCTCTTCTTTACTAAACTTAGTTTCTCTACCTGTAAAGCTGGTCCATTAAAACTGGCCCAACTAATTTAGGATAATCGAGGCCCGATGATGTAATCTAATTGCTGGGACAGCGCATTCATGGCTAGAATTAGCCAGATTACAAAACTGTATATAAGAGCTAAGAGTAAAAGATAAGGTGAACCAAGTTCTCAGAACAACGCACAATTACTAACTCTCATTATAACCTGAGGCGGGGAGCACAATGTGTCATCATGCAGGAAAGGGCCTGGGGACTTCGCTGGCCGTGCAGGGGGAGGATAATAGCTTTCTCTAGCAGGTCAGCAGGGGGTGTCATTTCACTGGTTTCTTGCTGCCTGGTACCCCCCTGTAGGTGCAGGGGAGATCTTTAGGTGAACAGAGCATTCCAGGTGAAACTCATCCATGGCAACCACAACTTCACACTTTGGTTCAATGCATTCATTTATTTTTAAAATTTATTTTAAAATTTTGCTTTAAGTTTATTTACTTATTTCTTCTATGAGAGAGGGAGACAGAGATATAGAGAGAGACAGACGTCCTTGAGAGGGTCTTCATTCCACAATTCTCCCCACCCAGTTTCAGCCAGCCAGGATAACAGATACACTTGACATACCTGCCACGTCCAGGAAGACCTCGAGATGTGAACATGGGACGTTGCATGTGGTCTCAGCATTGCGTGGTGTTGCATTACTGCTATGCCATTGTGACTGGCCCATTGAATGTTTTATTTTGATCTTCAGGACTACCTTCCAAGAAGTCTATAGAAAATGAATATACTACCACATAGATACATGTGAAATTCCCAGCTTATGTTTTATTCGTATGCGCTTATTTATTTATCACTGTTTTTAAAAATCAATCTTATTTCTGTTAAGTTTATTTATTTTTTCCCTGTGCTAGAGAATCAGAAGAGGTAAAGAGACAGACAGAGATACAGCACCCCTAAGTGGTTTTTCGCACTGCAGTCCACCCCAGCCTCGGTCAGCCCTGGATTGTGTGCACACACCATCATGTGAACTCAGAACCTTTTCATCTGGGTTAGCCTCGCAGGCTGCACCATCATCCTGCTCCTCCAAAACTCACTTTAATTGCAATTGATTTTAAGTGTGATTTTATGCTCCTCAAAAAAAAAATAGAAAAAGTAAGCTCAAAAAAACCCCAGAAAACAGAATTTCTCACATACCAAGAAGCTTTACAGAGTAGGTTATATGGCCTAGTGGTTAAAAGAGCTGGATTCCACTGACTCACTCTGTGGCTCAAGATCTGGCCACAGGGCTTAGAAATCATGTCGGGTATGGAGTCAGCAGATGGTGTGGTGGTTAAGACACCCACATGGCTGACCGCGGTTCAAATTCCAGACCTGGCAGCTTGAAAATCATGCCAGGCACGTGCCCATGAATGCCCAAATTCTGAGAGGAAAGTGGAGGAGAAGGGGTTGTGGCATGGCCACCCCCCTGGGGGGGATTGCTCACTCTCCCTCTCTCTGTCACTCTCTGGCAAGCTCACATGCCCTATGGGGGAGGGGGGAAGTCAGGCGTATGTTTGTATGTGCCCAAATATGGGAAGAATAGATAAATGGAGGAGAAGGAATTGGGGTGTAACCAAGATTGGGAGTGTTTTTTCCTCTCCCTTTTGTCTTTGTCTCTGGCAAGCACATGCAACCTCTGGAAAATTAAAAAAAAAAAAAAAAAAAAGGAAGGAAGAAAGAAAGAAAGAAAAAGGAAAGTGGTGCCATGAACAAATAGGCAAAGCTTCCTCTAGAAATTCAAGGGACTTGAGCATGGCTATATCCCCTGGGGGAGGATTTTTCACATCCCCACCCCCCCACACCTCTCCAGCAAGTACATGCACTTTTTCACAAAACTAATATATATATATATATATATATAGTTGTCAGGAAAACCTGATGCTATTTTCTTTTTTAAGAGAGAGATTTTTAGTATAGGGCATGTGTGCTTGCCAGCGTGGCAAAGAAACACAAAGCAAGAAATCACTCCCCAGGGGAGATGACCACACTGCGATCCCTTCTCCTCCACTCGCCTCTAGGGATTTGGGGCACATACGCATATGTACCCAGCATGAGTTTTAAGCCATTAAGTCCAGGACTTGAACCATGGTCGACTATGTGGGAATCCAGTGAGCTAACCATTACACCATCTGCTGGCCTCAGTCATGATGCATTTCTACTTTGAAAAAATACGTTATGACTTTCCCAGTGATCTGATACATAAATGGAGAGGGCCGGATGTTGGTACAGTGGTAAAACACGACACTGTGTGAGGCTGACTCATGTGGAATCCTTTGGGTTCATGTCTGGAGACCTCCCCTGAGTATGCAGGGCATGCCTGTGCCCATGACCTGAGATTGGCCAAAGACCAGGGATGGAGCACAGTGTTGAGACCCTAGTAAGTTTGCTGTATCACTCCATCTTCTTTCAATCATGGGATAAATAAATAAATATATATAAATGGAGAAAATGTTTTGCTTGAGGGAGGACACAGGGAGAAGGCTGCCCCCTTCCCATCCTGTTTGGGTGCCAGTGAGAAGTAAGAAGCCCGGCTCACACACAGTACACTGTCTTCCCTGGAACCTGTTCACTTGTACCCACCTCCCACAGACTTCCCCAGAGGACTGCAGCTCACTGGAGGTTAGCAACTTGTATGTGCAGAAGAAAGTTAATTGCATACTCTCTCTCTGTTTTTTGGGGTTTTGTTTTGTTTTGTTTTACAATTTTTTGATATAGGGTTCATACGCTCACCAGGGAGAAAGAGAGAGCAACAGAGGAATTGCGCACACGGGAGGATGACCATGGCGCAATCCCTTCTCCTAGAGTCTCCTCTTGAGATTTTGGGCATGCACATATATGTGCCCGACCTGACTTTCAAGCTGTCGAGTCTGGGACTAGAACCATAGTCCAACAATATGGGAGTCTAGCACCTTAACCATTATGCCACCTGCTTTTGCATTAAAAGGTAAACCTAGTTCTGACCCGCTTGTGGCTTACTTGAACCTGGGGCCTCCAGTGACTGCAGAAGTAGTTTTCATCAGCTTGGGTATTTTTTTGCTTATTTATTTTGTTCATGATGGGAGAGTGTGTGCTTGCATGTGGGGGAAAGAGAGAGACAGAGAGAATCACCTTCATAGGGTCTTGTCACATTGTGATCCCCTTCACATAGGTCTCCAGCTCATTTGGGATCTTGGGCTAACGTGCACACCTGGCATGTCTCAGGCTGACAGGGCCAGGAATTGAACCCACAGCCCACGTGGCTCCTGGCAGTGCAGTTCAATATGCTACAAATTGTGCCTCTAAGACTCGGTCAGCTAGATTATTTTTAACACCTTATGTGGGCAATGCAATCTGACTCCAGGGGACAGATTAAGACAATTTGTAAACTTTTGAATGAAAATCAATGTTTTCAAAGAAAGGAAACTAATTATTGAACAAAGTTGTTTTTTTTTTTTATCTTAACTTCGTATTTAATAATTTATCTAGATACACACAAACAACAAATACATATTTCCTACCTGTTTAACATAGCTAGTAGGGCCTAGAAGACTCTGAAAGTATGAAGATTAAGTGCTTGGTATAGGCTATAGTCTCAGTGACAAGTAGATTCACTATATTGTCAAAGAAGGCTCACATTGTGACAAATCACATTCCCCTTGCAGGAACGCAGTGATTTCAAAGCCCTGACACGGCAGGCACTTAGACTCTCTACTGCTGGGCCAGCAGGTGGGGTGGAGGTTCAGGCACTGGATCCCACATGGCAGCCTGCGTGGTTTGAGTTCCAGATTGATTCAGTGGTTTGAAAATTATACTGGGTTTATGTGCTTGTGTGCCCCAAATCCTGAGAAGATATAGAAGAGAGGGGATTGTGGTGTGGCCATCCCCCCTGGTGGGGGTGATTTCCCATTTTCTCTCTCTCTTTGTCTCTCTCTGGTGAAAACACATATCCTATAGCAAAAACTAAAAAAATTAAACACATTTTTAAAAATTTTTAAGGTTAAATACTGGGTTAAAAGAAAAAAAAAAAAAAACACTAGGGAAGTAGGGGATGTTGGAAAAACTCCAGAGGGCTGGAGGATTTAGCTAATCAAGAGGCAGTCCTGTGAATAACCTTGTATGCCCTTGAGAAAACGTCTGCGTAATAACCATGTCCTGCCTGGTCTCTACAGCATAGTTCATTAAGTTCCTGAATATCCTAGTGCTCAGTTCAAAGCTTGTTCATGGTTAACGAGTAACAGCATGACAGTTTCTCTTTCCTCAAAGGAACTGTTTAAATAGCAATATCCTGTTATAAGGATCTAGGATTTTGAATAGTAAAAATCCACCCACTGAGAAAAATTGAGGTGCGACTCCACTGTTCTGGGTAGAATCCCCAATGCAGTTGCAAACATACTTTAACTTATAGACTATTCTGAAAAAAAAAAATCTGATTTATTAGTTTCCAGGAGATTTTATAATGTGCTGACTTTGCAGTGAGTTCTGATACATCGCATACCGCAGTTTAAGCAGTATTGTCTCAGAAGAATCAAACACAAACCAGTTAGCCCAGACCTTTCTCTTCTACCTGTCTTCCATATTCAGTAGTCACATCCTATAGATTTTACTTCCTTCATTTATTAGATTACATTCCCCTTTTCTTTATTCCTGCTACCATCACCTGGTCCAGCTCCTAATCACGTCTCACAATTCTGTAATAGAATATAAATGGGAAAATACGATAATTCAAGGACACATAGATTAGGGACAGGAGTGTTTTTCTAAAGAGCTCAGACCTGAAGTCCTTGGGACAGATGAGATTCCAGCAGAGGCAGGTGGAGAAAAGAAAGCCCAGACCTGACTTCTTTCCTCTTACTTCCTGTACATTCTGCTTTTTATTCCTACCCTTCTGTTTCAAAGAAAGGTCACTTGCATATTATACAGGTTATTCATGGACGTCACCGATCAATGAGGATTTGACCATAGGCACTAATTTTCAGACCTGTTGTTTTTTGTAAATTTATTTACTTATTTCTTCCATGAACAGGATGGACACAGAGAGAGAAATCCCAAGAAATAGCACCCTGCCAGGATCCACCAACTGCAGCCAGGCCCAGCCCACGTGTGTGCTCAGTGTACTCAGGGAAGTTTTCAGAGGTGAACACAGCAACATCCCATGTGGTCAGCTTCACAGACTGTCACATTTTACCATGATGCCACCGTCTGGCTCCAGTCAGGTCTTCCTTTTCTTCATGAAGTGATGGGATTGCCAAGTGTGGTCCTAGTAGGCTCCAGAAGGAGAAGTGGATGCTGCTGAAGGAAATGTTGAAGATTCTGAGGGCAATCATCGAGTTTAAAATTCCTCAGTTTTGCTGTGGCTGGTTGCTATAGTAATGCTTAATTGGGTTGTCAGAAAAGTCACGATGCATTTTTGCATAGAAAAACAGAAAACTATATCCTGGCTTTTCTAGCAACACAATATTAAGGTAACAGCCATTACTATTGGTGATGGTAGTGAAATGTAGTAAAAGGGAACATGCTCTAAGAAGTTTAAGGAAGTAAAATCTATAGGACTTGACCACCTTATATAGAAGGCAGTCCGAAGAGAAAACTCTGAAATAATGCCCGAGTTTCTAGCTAGTTGGTTTCTGGGTAAGTGTCTGCATAGTAAACCACCTGAGTTATATTAAGTGTTCGGCACACACCATGATTAAATGTATGGATGAGTGATGGATGGACGGGTGGATGGAGAAGGGTTAGTTACGGTGCCTTCCTCAGAGATAACGAATAAAAGAAAAAGCACAATCTGGAAGAAGTGCAGCAAGGAAAACTGCTATTTCACAGTAAGCTCTTCCCTTCCACAAGCCACAATATCAAATCTCTGAACTCTTCATGTCAAACCATGAAAACACCTTGAAATCACAAAAAAGCAGCCTCCCGGGTGAAATATTAAAGTATCCGTGTAGGGGCTACTTTATAATTATTCTCAATTTCATCTTGAAAAATATATGAGAGACACCGGTGAAGTATTTTTGCTTGATATCTTTCTCTTGGTGTTCTTAATACTTTACCATCTGAAAGCAAGTGTGCTCCCTGTGGATTCAGTTAAGGAGAGGGAGTCTCCCTTGACCTAAGGCCAATATTCCTTTAAAAAAGCAGGTTTGGACTACAGCACATCACAAGTGAAGTATGTTAGTCTACTGGACTGAGGAAAGAATCAACAGAGAATACATCCTCAGTATCTTTCGGTATTTTCTAGTCAGGATCATGTAGGTACTTTTAGTTGGGCATTTCTTGCATGTGTTTTACAAGATGTAGTGTCTTCCTCTCTACCCAAGGTTGGTATTACATTGTAGAACAGTAAAAAGAAGGAAGAAAAGGAAGGCCCTGAGGAGCAGGTTCACTGGTCACAGACTCCTGGTAAGTCTCTACTTAAGTGCAGATGTTCAAAGTTTTTTCTTTCTTTGTGCTGGTTATGTTTCATAACTTTTCTCATTGATTTATAATCCTTTTGGTTGAATTCCATTGATCAATAGTGCCTTTTTCAGACTCCAGAAGGGCACTCAAGAAACAAATTGTAATAAATAATTTTAATGTTTTATGGTAAATTAATTTGTATGTGGAAATACAGCATTTTTTACTCGAAATATTTGTCTATGCAAAAATGCATCATGACTTTTCTGACAACCCAATACCTTGGTTATCTTAGATGCAAGTGTGTCATAACTTTCTCAATGATGCAATGTGTGTGTGGGGGGTGGGGGAGAGAAACTAATATATTTATATTTTTATAGCATTTCATAAATCACCTTACATCTTATAGAAACAATATTTAGCAAGTACTACTCAGATAAAATAATGTGTTAGTCTTCAAGGTCTGGAGTATTCAGGCTACTACTTCAAGAATCAAATATTTTTTCAAATCTATAAAAGACCAAAGTGTCAATAGCAAAGGACTCTCAGGAGCTCATTCCTCATAGTCAGTTTCTAATCTTACCTTGAAACGGCATCTGCTTTAAACCAAAGCTAGCCCGGAAAGGGGTTTTGTGGTGAGAGAGGTTGGATAGAATGCCCTGTCAAGGCTGGTTATGTTTCATAACTTTTCTCATTGATTTATAATCCTTTTGGTTGAATTCCATTGATCAATAGTGCCTTTTTCAGACTCCAGAAGGGCACTCAAGAAACAAATTGTAATAAATAATTTTAATGTTTTATGGTAAATTAATTTGTATGTGGAAATACAGCATTTTTTACTCGAAATATTTGTCTATGCAAAAATGCATCATGACTTTTCTGACAACCCAATACCTTGGTTATCTTAGATGCAAGTGTGTCATAACTTTCTCAATGATGCAATGTGTGTGTGGGGGGTGGGGGAGAGAAACTAATATATTTATATTTTTATAGCATTTCATAAATCACCTTACATCTTATAGAAACAATATTTAGCAAGTACTACTCAGATAAAATAATGTGTTAGTCTTCAAGGTCTGGAGTATTCAGGCTACTACTTCAAGAATCAAATATTTTTTCAAATCTATAAAAGACCAAAGTGTCAATAGCAAAGGACTCTCAGGAGCTCATTCCTCATAGTCAGTTTCTAATCTTACCTTGAAACGGCATCTGCTTTAAACCAAAGCTAGCCCGGAAAGGGGTTTTGTGGTGAGAGAGGTTGGATAGAATGCCCTGTCAAGATCTCCCCACACTCTAGCTGTGTACCCATGTACTCCCCGTCACTGGCATGGGCAGTAGGGGCACTGCCGCAGGATGCTGGAAGCCACAATGGAAGGTGCTGGGTTTATATTCCAGGTCTCCCTGTACATGCCTGGTGTGCCCAGAGGTGCATGGTAGAACCATGATCCTGGCTGCTGTGAGCCTGGGGGAGTACTGTGGTGTGAAGGCCCCATGGAGGGTGTCTGCCTCTTTTTCTCTCAGGAAATAAATAAATAAACATTGTTAAAAGAATTATTTTATTTAATTTTATCTATTTATTATTATTCTTCACTTTGACCAAAGAGAGAACAAAGAGAAATGGAGAGGGAGAGTGAGAAGGCAAGCCACCAGGTCAGGGACTCAAACCATGGTCAACCATGCGGGAGTCCAGCACCTTAACCACCATGCCACCTGCTGGCCCCAATAAATAAACATTTCTAAAAAGCCATCAAGTGCCATAGTCCCTCCTCCCTTATTTGTGGAAGATATACTCCATGCCCCCCAGTGGATGCTTGAGCTGGGGGTAATAAACTGAGCCCTGCATAGACTTTGTCTGTTCCCGCACAGATGTACCTGCACTAAAGTTTAATTTATAAATTAAGCACAGGAAAAGATTTAAAATATTACTAATAAAATAGAACAATTCTAACAATATGCTGAAGTAAAAGTTACATGAGGCCGGCCTCTAGGGCACAGAAGTAAGGTAACACTCTGCAATGCTGGGGCAACCTGAGACGGCCCTGGGATCACGTCCCAAAGTCACCCTGTGCATGGTGGTTGTGCACGTGCCTACCCGCGAAGTGTGCTGGCCGAGGCTGAGGGCAGTGCTGCAGCGTGGGGATCCGGGGATGAGGGGAAGACTTTTTCTCTCTCTTTTGTGTTTCCCTCTCTTAAGGAAAAAATGATTAGCAAAAATTGACTTAAAAAATAAAAAAGAGGGCCAGCCTTTGGCATGGTGGTTAAGGAAGCTAGATCCCACATGGGTGACTGTGCAGTTTGAGTCTCAGAGCTGAAGGTTTGAAAAACATGCTGGGCATGTCATGTGTGTGCCCAAAATCCTGAAAGGAGAACTAGAGAAGGGATTATGGCATGGTTATACCCCATGGGAAGTGCTTTTTCGCCTTCTTTCTCCTCTCTCTCTCTCTTGCTCTGTCTTTCAGGTGAATACAGGTACCCCCTACCAATTTCTAAAAAGAAAAAACTTAGGTAAACATTGTCTTTTGCTATCAAAATACCGTATTTTACTGTATTCATCAGTTTTTCCGTTGCTATTGAGTATGGGTACCTGAAACTATGGAAAGCAAAACCGTGGATAAAGGGGAGGCTATAGTTGTTACAATCTGGTATACCAGAAGCAAGGACAGAGTGAGAGATCATATTTAAAAATACTTTTCCCTTGAATCCAATAAGTGTGATGGCATTTTCAAACTGGAGTAAATGGAATAAATCCAGGAACATAAACATCAGAAACCCTCTAACCAAACCCAGCTGCCGTGGCACAGGAAGTGGGGTGTTACTCCATGATGTTAGAGCCACATGGGAAGGAGCAGAGCTCAGATCCCAGTCGACCTGAACACTCAGGCCATGTCCCGTGGATGCACCCATGATCTGGACTGGTTGAGGGACTGGGGAAGGATTATGGCATGAGGACCCTGTCAAGGTCATTCTGTCTCTTTCTCTCCCCTTCCCTCAAGAAAGAAATAAATAAAGTAATAAACAATATGTAAAAGTTTCTCGAGTGTGGAGAGACAGTGGAAAATACGAATGAGGATTAGCAGAGCACCACGAAGGCACCTTATCTGCACAGTATACAGGTATCTGTGCAGATTCTCTCCATTCTAATTGTCCTTGAGCAATACACAACAACAGCAGCACTCACAGTGATCAAGTCTTTGTCCCTCCATCGCAAAGACTTGCAGATACATTGATCAAAGTCTGGCATGACAATATGCATTGCCACGCTTTGAAGAATAAGTCATGGGACCAGCAGTTAGTGTAATGGCTATGTCGCTGGACTCCCACGTAGTCGACTGCGGTTCGCATCCCAGACCTGGTGGCTTAAAACTCACGCCGGGCACGTGTGTGTGCGTGCCCAAGATCCCGAGAAGAGAACGGAGAGAAGGGATTGCGGCGTGACCATCCCCCCCGGGGGGTGATTTCTTGCTTTCTGTCTCTCTGTCTGTCTGGCGAGCTCACACGCCCTATAGCTAAAACCTCTCCAAAAAAAGAAAGAAAAGAAAAGAAAAGAAAGAAAAGAAAAGAAAAGAAAAAGAATAATCCATATTTCATAATATTGCACTTAGAATCTTCCCATAATTTGAAAAATATTCTCAATCAGTTGCATGCCATTTACATAATATCTTTATATATATATGGATTGTGCTAAAGTGTTATACTGTAAACTCACTAGATGATAAAAACTTTTGCTTATATGTAACATGAAGATATACCAGATAAGATGGTCATTATATTTTACAAAGAAAATGGCTGAAATACAGATATAAAAAGGTTCTCTTTATTAAAATCTCACATGAAAGTTTTTCTAAGTATGAGAGGGGGAAATGTGCTCACATGGGAGTTTTTCTAAGTATGAGAGGGGGAAATGTGGGAGAAAGACTGAACAAGAATCTGTGAGTAGACACAATTTGGTTCACATCATGATTTTTTAAAATTTATTCATTCATTTATTTTAATTTGACCAGAGAGAGACAGAAAGAGAGAGAGACAGAAAGAAAACAAGCTGCCAGGTCCGGGACTTGAACCATGGTTAGCCATATGGGAGTGTCCAGGACTTTAACCATCATGCCACCTGCTGGTCCCCCACATCATAATTTTAAGAGTAAAATTAGTTTAGGAAAGGAGAGAAGAAGAGAAGGAAGCAAAGAAAAACATGACAAGGAGAAAGACAGAAATAGAATAAGCCAGAAACTAGTAGTAATCTTTTTCACAAACTGGACTATAACTGGATTTAAGCTCATCCTATTATAAATCAATACAGATGGTGGTTTACACAGTGGTTAGGTGAACTTTGAGAGTTGAAAGGGGGTTGAGTGATTTCTAAAGCATCTAGCTCTAGCATCTTTTGACATTGTTTTAATTTTTCAACGGTAATATGGCCAAGAAGCCTGGATAAATATTTTTTACTTACCCTACTTCCTAATCTATTCCATCTGTCTTCTAACAATTGAATATGCTTCTCAGGTCATTGGGCAGAGTGAACTTGACAGGAAAAATGTCCATCTCCCTAGCTTAAAAGACATTTTTATTATTCTCAAATTAGTTGGGGAAAAGTGACAATGGCTAAAAATTTGGGTCTTCTTCATAACAAACAGTCTACTCAAAATGTCCTATATTAAAAAAAACTATTTATTTAATTTTATTTACCACTATTGTTATGATTTTAATTTGCTACAGGGCACACACACTCATTAGAGAGAGGCAGAGAGAGAGGGAAAGTGAGAAAGCAAGTGACCAGGTCTAGGACGCGAACTGTGGTTGTCCATTGCCTTAACAGGAGGAGGAGCCCAATGCCTTAACAGCTATTCCACCAGCTGGCCCATAGTCCTGTATTTTTTAAATGGGAAACACATTTTACCCCAAACTGTAGACTATGCCTGCATTTGTCTTAACAATTGAATTGATAATGAGACTGACCTTAAATGGAAAGTTCTGGTACTGGACTCTGGAAATGACTTGGTTAAAAGGCTTTTGGGAAGTGGATTCTGTCTACTAAGTGTCAAGCCCTGGTTCAAGGCAAGATTATCTGGCAAGCTTGTCTCCAGTCTTTCAAGCCTCTTCTTACTTTTCTTTGCCCATGATGCTGTCTTCCCCCGTCTGGCTTCCTCACTGTCCCAATGTACATGTGCCTTTGACACTCTTGTAATCAAACACTCCTGATAGGAAATCGGTTCATAGGACGGTCTTTGAAACATTCATGGAAAATATACGTTATGGACAAACTATACATGGATTTCAAAAACTTATTTGCACCAAAATACAGTTCCATTAATTCCTTCTGTCCACTGCTGGAAGTTCCCTTGTATAGTCACACTAAGACATATTTGAAGGATTACATTTTTATTAATTGTATATGCATCAAGAAATGTAAACTTCAGTATAAAGAAATATGAACTGAAACTGGCTAAATTTCAAGCAAAACGATAGGTCCTGTTGTATTGCACAGAGGCCATCACTAACACATGTTTACATCACCCCTGGGATCTCCTGGTTTTTTTTTTGTTTTTTTGGTTTTTTTTTAATCTAGAAATTAAGTAGTATATGCAGTACAAAGTAAAAGAATCCTTCCAAACAGCAAATCTTAAAGGTTCAATAGAGCACTATACTCAAATATCCTGGCTTCTGAGACTGACCCTGTAAAATTCCCTACTGTCAAAGCTATCACAAATTCCATTTGTAAATCCAAATGTTTCATTTACAATGAGTTATGATTTCCTACTCGAACTCCCACAGACGCTTTAGCTGATAAAGAATCATTCAAAAGAGACTACTTCTCTTCCTAAGGGATTTAGAAACTCACCAAGATAAATAAGACAAGTTACATGTTTACTAGTGTTTTGGAAACCAGACAGCTGAGCCTACTGAGTGGGGAGACAGCATGAACATGATACTAGCGTGATTATTAAGGTTTTGGGGCTTCACAAGTTATTAGAGCTCTTGATTGATTGTTTTACTTTATTCGAGGAGTTCTAATTTCTTATTCAAAGTTTTGTTTTCTATTTATGATTATTCAAAAAAATTTTAAGGTTTTTGTTTTTGTTTTTAGAGTTTTATTTTTGCTATAGGACACATGCACTTGCCAGCCAGACAGAGAGAGACAGAGAGACAGAAAGCAAGAAATCACCCCCCAGGTGGGATGGCCATGCCGCAATTCCTTCTTCTCCATTCTCCTCTTGGGATCTTGGGCATGCATGCACACGCACCCAGCATGAGTTTTAAGTCACCGGGCCCAGGACTCGAACTGCAGTTGACTACATGGGAGTCCAGCGACATAGCCATTACGCTAACTGCTGGACCCCCTAATCTTTTTAAGGCTTTTGACATGCAATGTATAAGCTTGCTGGAAAGGACAGAGACAGAGAGGGACAAAAGGAGAATGAGAAATAACATCCTGGGGGGATGGCCACACCATAATCCCTTCTTCTCCATTCTCTTTCCAGGATTTTGGGCACATACACACACACACACATATGCCCAGTATGATTTTCAAGCTGCCAAGTTCAGGATTAGAACCAGGCCAGCCATATGGGAATTCAATGCCTTAACCACTATGCCACTTGCTGACCCCATGTTAGATATTCTTAAAACATGCCAATGGGTGTATGCACCTTCCAGAAAAAGAGAGAAAAAGCACACCCCCAATGGGAGATGACATGATCCCTTTTTCACCATTTCTCTACTCTGTCATGATTTGGGGCACACACACAAATGCATCTGGCCTGTGTTTTAGCTGCCAGAGCTAGGATTTGAATGACAGTTTGCCATGAGGGATCTGGCTTCCTTAAGTTCTAGGCTATGGAGCTGGCCCTGTTTCTCTAGTAAATAAAAACAATACCATCTACTCTATGAAAAGTTTATAATATAATGAAAAAGTGTAGAAAAACAAATACCTAGAAACACAACCGAGCACAAACTCAAACTGTGCTGAGCACAAACTCAGACACGACTAAAGTTCTGGAAGAGAAGCTGAAGGTCGAAGTGTTGTTTACTACAATGTCTGAAATAAATGAGAAAATAGGGACAAGTGTAACCAGGTTTTATGAAGGAACTGGGAATTAATTAAAAATATTCTTATTTTACTCTTATATCCTCACTGAAAATTTGGTGATTATATGATTATAGTTAGCCTGTATTTAAATTTAAGTTTGTACAGTAAGCACTCATTGGAATAATCAATATTGTTTTTTCTTTATGGGATTTAGTAGGCTAAAAATCTTTCCCTTTAATTGACCTTTCAAGATATCTAAAATTTCAAGCTCCAGACCTGAGTATCCCTCCCTGTGCTAGATGTTTCCATTTACATGTATTAAATGTGCCACAAACTCAGTATGATCTACACTTAAAACCAGGCACTTTGGAGACCAGCTGTTGGCATAGTGGCTATATCGCTGGACTCCCACGTAGTCGACCACAGTTCAAGTCCTGGACCCAGTGGCTTAAACTCACACCAGGCACATGTGCGTGCGTGCCCACGATCCCGAGAGGAGAATGGAGAAGAAGGGATTGCAGCGTGACCATCCCCCCTGGGGGGTGATTTCTCGCTTTCTGTCACTCTGTCTCTCTGTCTTTCTGTTGAGTGCATGTGCCCTATAGCAAAAACATCTCCAAAAAGAAAAAACAAAAATCAAAACACCACGCCCTTTCCTTGCACCTGTCCTCTCCTGGTGCCCCTTTTCTCAGTGGATGGCATAGACACGTGGTTGTCATCCTTGATGTCTTATCCTCTAAGCTTTCTGTCTCCAGGCCCATTGATATCGTCTCTATGCTCTTTAAATCCATGCCTGTCTCCCTTTCTCCTCACTGTCACCACCCAATTCAGAAAAAGGTCTCCTGGGTAGCCTCTGATCTGATCTTCCTACATAATGAATTCTCTCAGCTAGCAGTCTCCACAAGCTGCCTACCATACAAATCTTGGGGGTCAGCAGATGGCGTAGTGGTTATGTCACCAATCACACCAATCAAGCTGGGTGCATGTGCTGGCATGCCCAAGATCCTGGGAGGAGAATGGAGGAAAAGGGACTGCAGTGTGGCCATCCCCCCTGGGGTGGAGGAGAATTCTCGCTTTTCTTCTCACTGTCTTTCTCTCTCTCTCCTCTCTGTCTCTGTCTCTCTCTCCAGCAAGCACATATGCCCTATAGCAAAAACTGCTAATATATATATATGTAAATCTCATCGTGTTATCTCTCTTTTTAAAACCCTTCAAAGATAACACAGGGCTCTTGGGAACCAGCAGTTAGTGTAATGGCTATGTTGCTGGACTCCCACGTAGTCGACCGCGGTTCGCGTCCCGGACCCGGTGGCTTAAAACTCATGCCGGGCGCGTGTGCGTGCGTGCCCAAGATCCCGAGAGGAGAATGGAGGAGAAGGGATTGCGGCGTGACCATCCCCCCTGGGGGGTGATTTCTTGCTTTCTGTCTCTCTGTCTCTCTCTGTCTGTCTGGCGAGCGCACGCGCCCTATAGTGAAAAAACCTCTCAAAAAAAAAAAAAAAAAGATAACACAGGGCTCTTGTAAAGAAGAAACTGCTGGGACCAGCAGTTAGCATAATGGCTATGTCGCTGGACTCCCATGTGGTCGCCTGCAGCTCAAGTCCTGGGCCTAGTGGCTTAATCTCACACCAGGCGCATGTGCATGTGTGCACAAGATCCCGAGAGGAGAATGAAGGAGAAGGGATTGTGGCGTGGCCATCCCCCCGGGGGGTGATTTCTCGCTTTCTGTTTCTCTGTCTCTCTCTGTCT
>NW_006199308.1:882471-888242 GCF_000334495.1 Tupaia belangeri chinensis
AAAAAAAAAAAAAAAAAAAAAAGAAAAGAAGAAGAAACTCCTGAGTGACACAGCCCTAGATTAATTCAGTCCCAGCCTCCCTGCTGCTGCGTCTTCCTCATGTATCTGCCCAAGTTCACTGATTTCTTTTAGGCTTTGAACAGCCATGATCCTTACACTGTAAGGTCATCCCACTTACTCCTTCCTCTGCCTAGACCATTGACCCCTCGCATGCCCTTTCACTTAATTACTTTTATTTTTTCTTTCAAATTGTCCAAGAACCTCTTCCTCAAGAAATTCTACTCTGACTTCACAGTAAATCCGATTCCTGTATCTTTAATGGCGGAGATCGTCATCAATCATTTTAGTTTGAAGAGCATACCCACCCAAATGAGACAGGGAGAGAGAAGTCCCTGTGACAAGGTCCCATCAAGCAGCAATCACCCTTCCCCGTCTCAGAAGCTTTTTAAGATCTTAAGACACCAGCACACATGCTCAGTGTTTTCAATCCCACTCAGGGATATGAACCCACAGCCAGGTGTATTGCCTCCAGTACTGCAGTTCATTTTACTACCACCGGGGGCTGGGCCCTAAACATTCCTAGCCCCTCTGCCCATCACTGATGTTGATTCTGGAAATGTCTGTCTTTGCAATGCGTTTCTCTTTTCTTAACTTAGCCAGCATCTGTGTCAGTTGCTTGTAACCAAGAATTCTGATGTTGACAGAAAAGGACAACACACCAAAATGCTCTGCAAGTATGGAGAAGGGTGTGGGGACAGCGCCCAACATAGATCACGGATTTCCACTATTTTTGAAGATACAAAGGTGAAAAAAACAAACAAACAAACATGATTTCTGCTTTTTAGAAAAAGCTTCTGAAGAGTGTGAAATGCCTTCAGATATCTGCCATCCTAGGGATAAGAGAGAATGAGGCTAAACTTGAGGGCAAACAGGAAAGGAACTATATCTGTTGCCTAAAAGATATGAGGGTGTCATCCCAGAAGACTGTTTTGAAAACTAAAAAGATTTGAGGTCAACGAAACATAAGGGGATAATATACATCATTTATTTCAACTCTTCAATTGATCCAAAGTACCTTTCTTCTAGAAATTATACATATTTTGTAACAGTTGTTTATCTCATTTATATGGGGAATGTGAGGAGAGAAGTCATTCCCGGGGGTCAACAGGTGCCATAGTGGTAAAGCCTGGATCCAGAGGCTTGAAACTCATACCAGGTGTGTATGTGTACATGCCGAAAACCTCATGAGAAAAATGGAAGAGAAGGGATTGCAGTGTGGTCATCCCCCCGGGGAGGTGATTTCTCACTTCCTGTCTCTTCTCTCTCTATCTCTCTGGCGAGTGCAGTACCCTATAGGAAAAAAACTCTAAAAAAAAAAAAAAAATTAGAAAAAGAAAGAAAGAAATCATTTCTATTACCCAGGAGATTATAATTGTAAGTGAAGACAACATTTAAAATACAATGTGTATTTGTGAATCTTATATCCATCAAGGACTTATACCTGGGATATAAAAAAAATTCTTATAATTCAACAATACAAAATGAAATAATCCAATTTGAAAATGAACAAAGGATTTGAATAAACATTTCTGAAAAAAAAATCAGATACGCTAATGGCCAATAAGTTCATGAAAAAAATGTTCAAATCCATGTCATTATGGAAATTCAAATCCAAACAACAATGAGATACCACTTCATACTCAGTAGAATGACTAATCCCAACAATGGATCATGGCAAGTTCGGCAGCAATGTGGAGAAATCGGTGCCCTCAAACACTGCTGGCAGGAGTGTAGAGTGATCCAGTCACTGTGGAAAATTGCTTGAGCAGTTCTTCAAAATATTAAACACAGAGTCATCGCATGACCCAGGAATTTCATTCCTAGGTATCCACCCAAGAGGAAAAAGAAAAGACATGTGCTCATGAAGACTTGTACAAGAGTGTTTATAGCTGCATTATTGTTTGTTTTATTTATTTATTATTACTATTTTAATTTTCTATAGGGCACATATGCTCACCAGAGACAGAAAGAGAAGAGAGAGACAGAGAAAGAGAGAGTGAGAAAGCAAACCACCAGGTCTGGGACTCAGACTGTGGTTGGCCATGTGGGAGTCCAGTGTCTTAACCACCACGCTAGCTGCTAGCCCCAAAGCTGCATTATTTGTAACAACCAAAAAGTGGAAACAACCCAGATGCCCATTAACTGATAAATGGATAAAGAAAATGTGGCATATCAACGTGAGGGAATATTATTGGACAATGTCAAAAACTGAAGATCTGACCCATGCTACTGTGTGGGATGGTTTCAGTGATGATATCCAAGTTCTTGGTGTTTCAGACAAAGGCTTGAATGAAACATGCAAATATGTAAAGAAAAGGTAGTTTATTAGGTAAAAGTGAAAGTACACTCCTGAGAGGTAGGTGCAGGCCTGGGAGGACAGAGAAAGCGTGGCTCAAAAGGCCCCTGCAGTTGCATTCTGCAAGGTTTATCATTTTTAATCTAGATCATGTCAGTTGATCATTGGCTGGGCCCCTGGATTGTCTTGATCTCATTGGCTCTATCAAAATGTGACCAGGCCTGCTGATTTCTCACTGGCTGTTTCAGATGTGGCTTAGCCTCCTGATGGGACGCATTGGCTCTATCAAACGTTTAATCAGCTAGACTTCCCTCACTAATCTCCTGTCTACATGACCTTGGGCAGGAAATTTTCTGCCCTGATTGAGTTTTTCTGTCTAGCCACATGGGCAGATGCTCCAGCCCCCTTACCTGCTTCCATTTGCTAGTTTTCTCCTACCTCACTATAACATGGGTGAATATTGAAAATATGATGTTAAATGAAAAAAGCCTGTTGCAAAACCCACATATTACACAATTGCATTTAAATGAATTATCCAGAATAGGAAAATCCATGAAGGCCAAAATTAGACTGGTAGTGCCAGAAGCTGGGGAGAGGAGGAAAATAGTAACTACCAATGGGTAGGGGGTTTGTTCTATGGGCACTTAAAATGCCCTAAAGCTAGCTTGTAGTGATTGTTGCACATTATATTATAAAATATAAATTATAAGTATAAAATATAAATTATAAAATATAATGTACGAATAAGTGCAACACTTGAGCCAGCAGGTAGTGTGGTGGTTAAAGTGCTGAATCTCACATGGCCAACAATGGGTTCATTTCCTGGACCCAGAAGCTTGAAAAGGATGCCAGGTGCATGTTCAAAATCTCTAGAGGAGAATAGAGAAAGGATTGCAGTGTGGACATCCCCTGCCCAGGGGTGATTAGTCATTTTCCTTCTCTCTCTGTCTCTGGTGAGTACATGTACCCTGTGGCAAAAATCTAAAATAATAATAAGTACAAAGTTAATCATTTATATGAAATGCAGAGTGGCGTGGACTGGGGAAAGGACTGGAACAAGGAACACTTCCTGGGGGAGATGATGCTAAATTGTGAATTATTTGTCTTTCACCCAAACTTACCTGTCAACACGCCAAGAGTCAGTTCCATCAGGCTTTGGCTACTCAAATACATACATATTAAAGGATCATTGTTATATTTAGTTTTGAATGGAAAACATGTTCCAGAGTGCTCAAGCATATAAACCCCAAGAGATTAAGCTTCAGGCAAATACAATCCCCACAGCCAGATTTCTCATAGAGGTCACTGGTGCCTGCCGGCTACGCTGAGTGTACCTAATGGCATAGATTCCCTCTTCAAAATCTCACAGGTGCAAGAATTGCCAGGAGACAGGAACCCCTCAAACAACATTTTATCTTCATAGACTACTGCGTGAGTAAATGGTGGAATTCACTCCACTTACATCGGTGTTTACTGTGTACCCCAAATAACCCAGGTGTCCAAATGTGCACTCACATACTCACAACCTAAACCATATCGAGCCACACGTGGAAGGCTGGAAGCGCGTCCTGGAAACTGTCACCGTTCTCAGCACCTGGCTACCACATTCATACTTACCCAGTTAAAAATAAATAAATAAATAGTGCATCTTTATCAGTGTATATATCTAGAGGTTATTGCAAGAAATTTGCAGAGTCTTTGTCTTCTCTCTATAGAACATACATATCTGTGTTGTTGTTTTTTTTTTAATGTAGACTGTAAATCCCTCCGTGCATGTACACCATTAGCTTAGGGCCCAGTTCTTATGGTACTACTGATTACTTCCTAGGACAATCCTGTCAGTCTTATACCACGAATAAATAATAACATGGAAAGCATGACACAAAATACAATAGGGTACTACATTTGTTGTAACCCAGGAAACCAAAATCTTGCCATTATTCCCCATGGGACACTGAATCCAAGAAAAAGCAGCAAGAAGGAATAATCATCAAACACAAACAAACCAGAAAACGTTCCCCACAGTTTACACATACATTTTATGACCTTAACATTTCTGACATGGCTGGCCCCATAGTGCTGCAGTTAAGGGAGCTGGATTTCACATGGCAGACCATGATTTGGCTTCCAACCCATTAGCTTGGGGAACACACATGCATGTACTTCTGGTTTGGCTTCCAACCCATTAGCTTGGGGAACACACATGCATGTACTTCCATGCCCAAAATCCCTATGGAAAGGAGGAAGGGAGGAAAAAAAGGATTGTGCTATGACCACACCTCATTGGCGAGTGCTTTTGTTTTCTCTTTCTCCCTCTCTTTCTCTCTCCCTCTCTCTGTCTGTCTCTCCGGTAAGTACATGTGTCCTCTAGCAATGAAAAAAAAAAATTGGGCAGAAGAAATATCATGTCAAAGACCACTTTGACCACAAAAGACCAGTAATATCTTGACCAGGAAAAAATGTATTTTAGCAATAAAACTCAGTGACCAATCTTTGAATAATATTGGAAAATCATATTTTGTAAGATGATGGAAGTGTTCTGAGTCAGAGTTGAGGTTAGCCTATAATAATAGGCCAGTGGATCAGAAAGCAGTGAGCACCAAGGAGGTGACCCCCTTATTTCCACTGACTCACAAAGACAGACAACAGACAGATGGATAAATGGATGGATGGAGGGAGAGAGAGAGAGAGAAATACCAGTCACTTTCTGCTCTGTATACATTTCCTGCCAGATAAGGAGAGTGGAAAAATTTAAGATTCTGAAACCTTTGGAGTAAAAAGAGGCAAGAAAAACTTTTTATGACAACTTGTCTGCCTGGTAGAATATTTAAAGAAAAAACAAATAACTTGTATTATTATTATTAATTTCTTATTAATACTTGCTTTGAACCATTAAAAAATATTTTTATTGTAGTGGACAAAATAGACTTTAAAGATATGGTGTCGGTTTTGGCAAACGGATAAACTCAGATAATCATATCCTGTCAAAATATACAACATTTTCATGCCCTGCCCCTGCCTAGCCCAATTCTCTTACGACCCTTCCTGGTCAACGTTTCCCTGCCTAGAACCTCATTTGTTCTGATTTCTATCACCATAATAAATCAATTTCTCTAGTTCTACTACTTCATATAAACATATATTTTTAAAAATTTTTTATTATTTTTTTTGAGAGGTTTTTGCTATAGGGTGCGTACGCTTACCAGAAAGACAGAGAGAGACAGTGAGACAGAAAGCAAGAAATCATCTCCCAGGGGTAATGGCCATGCCTCAATTTCTTCTCCTCCATTCTCCTCTTGGGATCTTGGGCACGCATGCACATGTGCCCAGAGTGAGTTTAAGCCACCGGGTCTGGGACTCAAACTGTGGTCAACGACATGGGAGTCCAGCAACATAGCCATTATGCCAACTACTG
>NW_006199308.1:889440-896106 GCF_000334495.1 Tupaia belangeri chinensis
CCAGAGAAAAAGATAGTGAGAGGGAAAATGAGAAATCCCTTCTCCCTCGCTCCCAGGGGGGATGCCCATGCTGCAATCCCACCACCTCCATTCCCCACCTGGGATTTGGGGCACACATGCACACACACATGTGCCTGGTATGATTTTCAAGCTTCCAGGTCCAGGACTTGAACCTCAGTTGGCCACATGGGAGCCCAGTGCCTTAACCACCATACCACCTGCTGGCTCTCATATTTCTTTCTTAATGAAGTACACATTCAGATCTCTTATCCATATCTTTACTGGCTTGATTGTCTTTTTATTATTAAAATATAAGAATTCTTTATGTATTCTGAATACCAGTCACTTTTTCAAATGTATATGTTGAAAATATTTTTTCACCCGGTCTGTGCTTGTATATTAATTTTCTCAGTGCTTTTATTTAATGAGCAGTTTAATATTAAAATTTTAATATTCAATTTTTCATTCTTTTCTTGTAAGTTAAGTTTTATTTTTCTGTCATCTCTAAGAAACATTTCCCTAGCGCAAAGTTGCAAATACATTCTCCTGTGCTTTTTCTAGGAGCTTTACACTTGAACCTTTGCATTTGGGCCTATATTTCACCTCAAATTAATATTTGTGTATCCCATAGAGTAGAGCTTAAGACTCTTTTATTTCCCATGGAAAAAATACATGGGCACTGACACCGGCACCATTTTTTGGTGCTTAAAAAATATTATCTTCTGGGGCCAGCAGGTGGCATGGTGATTAAGGCGCTAGACACTCCCACATGGCCTACCACGGTTCGGGTCCTGGCCCTGGTGGCTTGCTTTCTCACTTTCCCTCTTTCTCTCTCTTTCTGTGTCTCTCTCTGGTCAAATTAAAAGAAATGAATGAATAAATAAAATTAAATAAATAATTCTTTAAAAATATATTGTCTTGTATCTAGAGGCTAGCACCACAGCCTAATGATTATTAAGGGAGCTGGATTCCATAGGGCCGACCGTAGTTCAAATCCCAACTTCTGCAGCTTGTAAGCATGCGGTGTGTGTGTGTGTGTGTGTGTGTGTGTGTGTGCATGCCCAAAATCCTGAATGAAGAAATGAAGGAGAAAGGACTGTGGTATGACCACGACCCGTTTGAGGGAGCTGTTTTCCTCTCTCTGGCACCTTCTGTCTCTCTCTCTCTCTGGTGAATGCACACATGCTCTTGCAGTTAAACAAACAAACAAACAAACAAACAAATTATTGTTCCTTCTAAGTCCCTTGAATTTCCATACAAACTTTATGATTATCCTGTCAACTTCTACTTTACAAAGTCTGTTAAGACTATGATTGCAGAGAATCTGTAAACCAATCTGGGGACAGTTGAACATTTTAACAACAGTGTCTTGGAATTCATGAATATGTCATAGCTCTCCATATCATAAGCCCTTCTTTAATTTCTTTCATCAATACCATGTAGTTCTGAATGTAGAGATTTTATGTAAGTCATTAAATGTTTTCCTAAGTATTTTATGGTTTGGGATGTTACTGAAGATACATGTTTTAACTTTCTTTTAAGTTTTGGAAATACAATTTTTTTTTTTGGGGGATGGTCACGCCGCAATCCCTTCTCCTCCATTCTCCTCTCGGGATCTTGGGCACGCACGCACACGCGCCCGGCGTGAGTTTTAAGCCACGGGGTCCGGGACACGAACCGCGGTCGACCACGTGGGAGTCCAGCGACATAGCCACTACGCTAACTGCTGGTTCCCGAAAGAGAGGTGTTTTTGATAAGGTCTTGCCAAGTTGCAGTTCTCCTGCCCCAGCCTCCTCATTAGCCAGGACTGCAGGCACCTGGCCCACTCAGGTTGTGCCAGGAACAAAACTTAAGTCTTCCATGAGGCTTTAGCCATCCTGCAGTGGCACCTTCCCACACGCACCCCCACAAGCTAGGCCCAATTTATTTTGTCTATTGACTTTGATAGTAACACTTCCCTAAATTCACACATTCCTTTAGTACCTTTCAAGTTGTGATGTATTTTTCTACGCAAAAATGAGTCATGACTTTCCCAATGATCCAATAGACTGTTTAGGAATCTCTGCATGTATAATGTTGTCATCTCCCAATAAAGGCAACTTGATCATGTCCTGCTCATTTTTTAATATCTGTATGCCTTTTATTTCTTTTTCTTGCCAATTTGAACTACATAGGCCCTCTAACACAATTGGAAGAAAGGTTATAAAAGTGGACATCCTTTCAAGATATGGAAAGACAAACCACAGACTTGGAAATAAACCCTGGGACGAAGGAGAAAAGATCATGGAAACGAGAGAAACTAGTGAGGGCGAGAGGTCTGTGGGAAACCCTGCACCTTCCGCTGAATTTTGCTGTAAATCCCAAACTGCTATAAAACATGAAGTCTATTATTTTTTTTAAAAAAGTAGATATCTCGGGACCAGCAGTTAGCGTAATGGCTATGTCACTGGACTCCCACATAGTAGACCGCAGTTCGAGTCCCAGACCCAGTGGCTTAAACTCACGCCGGGCGCGTGTGCGTGCGTGTCCAAGATCCCGAGAGGAGAATGAAGGAGAAGGGATTGTGGCGTGGCCATCCCCCCTGGGGGGTGATTTCTTGCTTTCTGTCTCTCTGTCTCTGTCTGTCTGGCGAGCTCATGCACCCTATAGCAAAAAAACTCTCCAAAAAAAAAAAAAGAATTAGATATCTATGCCTGTTTATTGTCTTTAAGGAAGAACATTCGGTATTTCACCATTAAGAATGAGAGTAATGGGGCCAGCAGATGGCATGGTGGTTATGGCACTGGACTCCCACGTGGTGGCCTGTGGTCCCAAACCTGTGGTTCAAAAATCACATGTGTGTGTATGCCCAGCACTTTGAGAGGAGAATGGAGGAAAGAGAATTCCAGCATGGCCTTGCCTCCTGGGAGGTGATTTCTCACTTTCCCTCTCAATGTCTCTGTCTGTCTCCGGCGAGCGCACTATGGTAAAAACCTTAAAGATAAGAAAGAATGACAGTACCTCCATAGCATGTATTTGTATATATGCCTTTCATTAAACTGAGAAATCCCCCTCCTATTTTTATTTTGCAGAGAATTATCATCAAGAACTGGAGTTAGGTTTTAATAGATGGCTCTCCTGCTCTCATTGAATTATCATACCCTTTTCTCCCTAAATTACACAAATCAAAAAATTTTGATTTTTGTGATAACCCAGCCCTATTATTTTTTTTTCTGTATTGCTATATTTGATTTGCTTACTTTGCTAAGGATGTTCTTGTGTATTTTTATGAAGACTACTAATTAGTCATTTTTTCCTTATAATATCTTTAGTATTGGGGATAAGGGTTATACAGACATCATAAAATTAGCTGGAAAACATGACTCTTTTTATGGTATTTTTTTCCCCTGATTTTAGTTAGTGCTTTACAGAAAGCCTCCCTCCCTTTATGACAAAGAACTCTAGTTCAGGGTAACAGCAGAGGGCATTTGAGCTTCGAGAAGGAACCGTCTCCCCACATGTTTTTAAAACAGTGTTTCTCTTTCATGCAGTTCTGTGTGTGTGTGTGTGTGTGTGTGTGTGTGTATGTGTGTGTGTGTTATGTTTCATGTTTAGATAGAATTCTTAATTCTTCTCCTTATCTATAATCATGCACGCACACTCACTCATGCACACATACACACACAAATTATTTAAAAGTCTTGCTTTTGGACTTTACTTCTTCTGGTACAATAAATCATTTTTTAACTTTAACTATCTTTTTTCTAAAAAGTATTTTAATTATATAAGACTTATGGGCCCATTAAAGTCACTCAGAAAGTGACTAATCACTAATCAAAAGGGACTCATCAATTACCATTTATACACATGCATAAGTGCCCCTCCTGATTTTCAAGCAGCCAGATCCCTGGACTAGAATAGTGGTCGGCCATGTGGGAGTCCAATGCTTTAACCACCATGCCACTCGCTGGTCCCATGCTTAGCCAAGCTCGCATGGCAGGCAAGGTGCAGATATGAGATTGAAATACAAGGATTTTTACTTTAAATCTAGATTTAAAGGGGCTATAACTCCCTATTTTGAATTATTCATGAAATCCTGAAAACTTCCAAGTGCTAGGCAACTTTGTCTGTTATAGTCTGTACTTCCCAACATCACACCAAAATTCGGGGTGCACTGATACTCCTAATTTGCTTTCCAATGCTGCATTTACTCCTTGCAATGTGTTAGAATTCATATGAAGACATGAATAATTAAAATTGCATATCAAAAATGTCAATAACAAACTGGAACATATTGAAAACATACGATATGGAGGCCAGCAGGTGGCATGGTGGTTAAGGTGCTGGACTCTCACATGGCCGACTGTAGTTCGAGTCTCAGACCCAATGACTTGAAACTCACGATGGGCACTTGTATGTGCATGCCCAAAATCCTGAGAGGAGAAAGGAAGAGAAGGAGTTGCATCATGGTCATGACCTCTGGAGGATGATTTTTCACTTTCTCTCCTTCTGTATCTGTCTGTCTCTCTCTCTGGTGAGCACACATGCACTATGGCAAAAACCTAGGAAAAAAA
Source organism: Tupaia belangeri chinensis (assembly GCF_000334495.1). Taxonomy (NCBI): domain Eukaryota; kingdom Metazoa; phylum Chordata; class Mammalia; order Scandentia; family Tupaiidae; genus Tupaia; species Tupaia belangeri. The sequence continues at coordinate 893,994 of NW_006199308.1, forward strand.
AAAACATGAAAAATTGCTGTTTTTAATTATTGACCACTCATACTTAGTAACAAAGAAAAACATTCAATAGAAAAATGAGGTCCAGCACATGGCACAGTAATTACTTTGCTGGACTCCTATACGGCCAACCATGGTTTGAACCTAGACTTGGTGCCTTGAAAATTATACCAGTCACATGTGTGTGCATGTCCAAGATCTAGGAGGAGAATGAAGAAGGGATCGCGGCATGGCTATACCACCGGGGGTGTGATTTCTCACTTTCCCTTTCACTGTCTCTCTCTTTTGTGAGTGCACATGTCCTAAGACAAAAATCTCTGTCAAGAAAAAAGAAATGGGCAACCAGCAGTTAGCGTAATGGCTATGTCACTGGACTCCCACATAATCGACTGCGGTTCCAGTCCCAGACCCGGTAGCTTAAACTCACGCCAGGCACGTGTGCATGTGTGCCCAAGATCCTGAGAGGAGAATGGAGGAGAAGGGATTGTGGCGTGGCCATTCCCCCGGGGGGTGATTTCTTGCTTTCTGTCTCTCTGTCTCTTTCTGTCAGGTGAGTGCACATGCCCTACGCCCTAAAGCAAAAACCTCTCCAAAGAAAGAAGAAAAAAAAAACATACTGGATACATGTGCGTGCATGCCTGAAATTCCAACAGGAGGGAGAGATGGAGCAGGAATTATAGCATGACCATGCCCCATAGAGAGTGACTTCTTCATTTCTCTCTCTGTCTTTGTCCAGCGAGCCCATGTGCCCTGTGGCAAAAATTTTTTAGAAGTCCAGTCTACTGTAATCTAACATGTTTCCTCACATACACATGTATGTACATGCACACACACAGAAATACATAGGTAAAGATGACAAAATAGTTCAATATTTAGAAATAAGTTATTGATTAAATATATTAGCACAGAACTATATGATAAAATGTTATACTTACTTAATCATGTTGTATTATTCTATTTATACAATGCTGGATTTGATAATATTTGTTTAGAATATTTACTTCTATACTTAAAATTGAGATTGGCCTATAATTGTCCTTTCTCTTTTTGAATTTCGCTATCAAGGTCACGCTTGCTCCGAAAAACGAGTAGAATCTTTTTCCATTTTCAATATTGTTTGCCTTCTCTGGGAACATTTTTGCTAAATTTAATTTTTTTTAACTATTTAGTTTAAATCTCCAGTGAAGCAAATAGGACCTAAAAAATTTTTTATGCTATTTTGACTACAGATTGTGTTTTTGTAATCAGTCTCTGTTTCTCATGAGTCAATTATAAAATATGATTTTTAGGAATGTGTCCATCTTATCTAAACTTTTTTTTTTTTAGAGAATTTTGCTATAGGGAGAATGCATTTGCCAGAGAGACAGAGACTGAGAGACTGAAAGCAAGAAATCACTCCCCCAGGGGAGATAGCCATGCTGCAATTCCTTCTCCTTCTATCTCCTTTCAAGATTTTGGGCATGCAACACATGCTCCTGGCATAGTTTTAAGGCCCTGGGTCTGGGAATCAAACCATTGTTAACCATGTGGGAGTCCAGTGACGTAACCATTATATCTGTTGGTCTTATCTAAACTTTGAAGTTGCTCACTATATCACATTTGTTAAAGTATCTGCAACATCTTTTCACTTTTGGTTTCATTATGTGTTCTGTAATTCTTGTTCTTGTGCAATTTTCCAAAAAATGTCAAATTTACTAGCATTTTCATAGACTCAGTTTTGACTACCTTGATCCTTATTTTTTATACGTATTCTTCATTTCATTAATTCTAAATCTTATCATTATTTCCTTTATTTTAGTTTCTTTCTTTATATTTTTCTGTTCTTTTTTTATAACTTCACTGAGATCATATGAAAGATGAATTATGGGGTAACTATTAAGATGAATATAAAAGACAATTATTATTGTCTTTTTCCCTCACTGTGTGTTTTTTAGGAGGTACAGTTTCCTTATAGTAGTTTTACTTATGCCTCACAGGTTTTGATTGATAATTTCTTCCTTATTATTCAGCTGAATAACTTATCTAATTTCTATTGGCTTTTCTTCTTTGACCCAGGGTCTATTTAAAAGTTAACTTCCAAATATAGAGAGCTTCTGTAGTTATTATAGGGTTTTGT
>NW_006199308.1:896241-917576 GCF_000334495.1 Tupaia belangeri chinensis
AAAAAAAAAACATACTGGATACATGTGCGTGCATGCCTGAAATTCCAACAGGAGGGAGAGATGGAGCAGGAATTATAGCATGACCATGCCCCATAGAGAGTGACTTCTTCATTTCTCTCTCTGTCTTTGTCCAGCGAGCCCATGTGCCCTGTGGCAAAAATTTTTTAGAAGTCCAGTCTACTGTAATCTAACATGTTTCCTCACATACACATGTATGTACATGCACACACACAGAAATACATAGGTAAAGATGACAAAATAGTTCAATATTTAGAAATAAGTTATTGATTAAATATATTAGCACAGAACTATATGATAAAATGTTATACTTACTTAATCATGTTGTATTATTCTATTTATACAATGCTGGATTTGATAATATTTGTTTAGAATATTTACTTCTATACTTAAAATTGAGATTGGCCTATAATTGTCCTTTCTCTTTTTGAATTTCGCTATCAAGGTCACGCTTGCTCCGAAAAACGAGTAGAATCTTTTTCCATTTTCAATATTGTTTGCCTTCTCTGGGAACATTTTTGCTAAATTTAATTTTTTTTAACTATTTAGTTTAAATCTCCAGTGAAGCAAATAGGACCTAAAAAATTTTTTATGCTATTTTGACTACAGATTGTGTTTTTGTAATCAGTCTCTGTTTCTCATGAGTCAATTATAAAATATGATTTTTAGGAATGTGTCCATCTTATCTAAACTTTTTTTTTTTTTGAGAATTTTGCTATAGGGAGAATGCATTTGCCAGAGAGACAGAGACTGAGAGACTGAAAGCAAGAAATCACTCCCCCATGGGAGATAGCCATGCTGCAATTCCTTCTCCTTCTATCTCCTTTCAAGATTTTGGGCATGCAACACATGCTCCTGGCATAGTTTTAAGGCCCTGGGTCTGGGAATCAAACCATTGTTAACCATGTGGGAGTCCAGTGACGTAACCATTATATCTGTTGGTCTTATCTAAACTTTGAAGTTGCTCACTATATCACATTTGTTAAAGTATCTGCAACATCTTTTCACTTTTGGTTTCATTATGTGTTCTGTAATTCTTGTTCTTGTGCAATTTTCCAAAAAATGTCAAATTTACTAGCATTTTCATAGACTCAGTTTTGACTACCTTGATCCTTATTTTTTATACGTATTCTTCATTTCATTAATTCTAAATCTTATCATTATTTCCTTTATTTTAGTTTCTTTCTTTATATTTTTCTGTTCTTTTTTTATAACTTCACTGAGATCATATGAAAGATGAATTATGGGGTAACTATTAAGATGAATATAAAAGACAATTATTATTGTCTTTTTCCCTCACTGTGTGTTTTTTAGGAGGTACAGTTTCCTTATAGTAGTTTTACTTATGCCTCACAGGTTTTGATTGATAATTTCTTCCTTATTATTCAGCTGAATAACTTATCTAATTTCTATTGGCTTTTCTTCTTTGACCCAGGGTCTATTTAAAAGTTAACTTCCAAATATAGAGAGCTTCTGTAGTTATTATAGGGTTTTGTTTTTTTTTTTGAGAGGGTTTTACTATAGGGCGCGTGCACTCGTCAGACAGACAGAGAGACAGAGAGAGAGAAAGCGAGAAATCAACCCCCAAGGGGGATGGTCACGCCACAATCCCTTCTCCTCCATTCTCCTCTCGGGATCTTGGGCATGCATGCACACGTGCCCGGCGTGAGTTTTAAGTCACCGGGTCCGGGACTCAAACCGTGGTCAGCTACGTGGGAGTCCAGCGACATAGCCATTACGCTAACTGTTGGTCCCTATCACAGATATTTTTAAAAGTGTAGCAATTTTCGATATTGCCAATTATATTTGCAGTAATCGTTGATATTTCTAAATACAACATATTTTCAGTTCATGGAGATTCTGTGCTTATCATCTGTTATTGATATGTAACCTCAATGTAAAATCAGATGATATAATTTAGTGTTTGAAAATTTGGGGGACCTCTTTTATAGAACAAAATACTTTTTGTAGATGTTGTGTACGTTCAGAAAGCAAATCTTCTACTTTCTTTCCGATATGCTTTTGGGTTTTGGTGTCTGTCTGTCTCTCTGTTTTACCAATTACCAAAAAAAGTGTTTGAAAATTTCCCACTCTGGCTGTGGATTTTTCGTTCTTTGTGAAGTTCTTATAGTGTTTGCTTTTTTTGTTTGTTTTGAGGTGATAATTTTACTTGCATGCAAATTGAACACTGTTAGTTTTTCTGGCAAGTTAAATCAGAAAATTCTTTGTAATTGTTATAAAATGAACTTCTTTCATCTCCAGTAATATTACCGCTTAAAATTCAAAATGGTGTAGTAGGATTTCATATAAAATATAAAATGAGTTTTTTACTTTGGTCATCGTATAATATAAAATTAGTTAAAAAGGTAATATGCACACTTAAAAGAGTTATACAGTTTCTGTAAAACTAACTTCTGAAGAATTGACAAATGTATCCATTATGCCTTCGGACATGGAAAAATGTTCACCAGGCATTAAAGATCAAGCAGACTACCAAATCCAATAAATACACTTTTCATGTGGCTGGAAGGGACCAGGTATATGTGTGTGCACACACATGTGCTCACAGTGAACATCTGTATTAGTGTAAAGACACATCCAGCTGTTTCCGTGGTCTGTCCTAAGAAGTAGAATATTGGTGACTTTCATTTGTTTATTTTGCCTTCCCAGTGCTTTCTGTTTTTCTAAAATTAGATTCTACTTTGTATGTGTGTTTCAAGAAAACTTTTTTTTTTTTTTTGAAAGAAATTGTGGAACAGTGTCAAATGAATAAAGTGAAAACAAGCTTTTTCTGGACTGGGAAGAATCCTTGCCTGGCAGTAGAAATGTCATTGATGTCCTCAGTAAGAATAGTTGCAGCAGCACATTTGATGCTGAGCTGAGATGAGAAACGACTTCGGTGTAGAGCTCTTATTATTTTTTAGAGAGATTTTTGCTATAGGGTGCATGTGCTCATCGGAGAGACAGAGAGAGAGAGACAGAGAGATAGAAAGTGAGAAATCACGGGATGGCCACACCGCAATCCCTTCTCCTCCATTCTCCTCTAGGATCTTGGGCACACATGCACACATGTGCCCAGCTTGAGTTTAAGGCACTGGGTCTGGGACTCGAACCACGGTCAACTACATGGGAGTCCAGCAACATACCCATTCCACCAACTGCTGGCCCCAAAACAATTGTTTTTAAATTGGCTCTGAAGGATGTGAAAAAGATAATGTGCCAATGACGTATGAAAGAAAAGGTAGAATCGAATTCTGTTTTTGTTTAGAGCCTGAGAAATGTTAACATGTTTACAGACGAAGAGTTAGAAGATGAAAACAGAAATGCCGTTTAGTGGCGGATAAAGAGGAAGGGCTTGGGATACAGGCAGTGGGTCAGTCTTATATAAAACAGAAACTGGGCAAAGAAAAGTACGGGTTGCCTTGCGCAAGTTTCTTTCAAACTGAGATATAATGAGGTACACTATGTCTCTCCGCAGGCCAGAGGCAGCAGGGCTAGTTCCTACTCAACTCTTTGCTTTTTTTGCTTCTGAGAACAAGAACAGTGTCTCCCCATAAGACAAGGGCTTGTTATAGGAATTAGAAAAATCTAAGCTTATCTCTGTTTTCTTATCTGAATAATTGCCCCATTCTAGTAACTTTCTGTAATTAAATCAGAGGTCACTAATACTATAGTCTTGGGTAAAAGATAAAACAGGAAAAACTTTCAGCCCACCCCAAATGGAAATGAGCATTACTTGTTAAGTAATCCTTACCCTTAATTTCCCTTATGTTTAGACCCGAGAGCAGCCATTTTAAATGACATATTCATAATAATATCTAGTGCGTCATCTTGTTTTGAGAAACCGTGACCTACATAGAAGAGAAACATGAGGGAATGAAAGGATCTTCAGTATTTAGTACTGGGTGTGATAGTAACCCTCTGAGGTTTGTATTTACTTGTGATAAACTTGAACCTACAGGGATGAGGTCATTCACCAAAGCTTGCTCAACTGAAAAGTAGAAGTATGGGGATTTTAGTCAAATCCATACGGTTCCCACCCGGCCAGCCTGGCTCCAAATCTGAGTTTCCAATGGATAAAGCTGGTTGCTGATTCTGGAGCTGTCTCCTAGAACCGTGAAGCTAGCTGATGAATCCTTCCAGAAGAGGGATTAATAAAATGTCAAAAGTGGGAGCACTAGCTTCCCGTGAAGGAAGCGAGCCTCTCGTATTTTCAGGTGTGCCCACATACTCCTTTTTCTGTTTCTTTTCTTTTCTTTTCTTTTTATTTGAGGGATTTTTGCTATAGGGTGAGTGCACTCCCAGGAGAAAAGAGAGACACAGAAAGCACCTGCTAGCTGGAGGGCTGGAGGAAGGGGCTTGCAGACTGAGGAGACCTGGTCACGGTGTCTCTGTCTCTCTCTTATTCTCATTTTCTCTCTTACGTGCCTATTCTCTCATATGTCCCCCTCTCTCAAGAAAACAATAAGTAAACTTAGGAAAGAACTTTTCCTAAAGTAAACTTAGGAAAGAAAGAAAGCTAGAGGAGATGCAGTAAAACTGCCTCCACGCAAAGGGGGCACAAGCTCACCAGCAGAGGTCCTAATCTGCCAGGCCGCGGAATGCGAGGCTAGGTATTTCTGGCTGAAGATTTAAGGCTGGTGCAGCCAGAAATCTTACCTGGAGGATCGCATCTTGTTCTGTCCTGCTTTCTGGGCCTTTGGAATAGCCCTCCCCGCTGAGGAATCTTAGGGCCCACATAAAGTTCTAGAAAACAGTCAGTCTTCAAGGCAGACAGTGCTACCATGAGACCAAGTATTTGGGAGCTTGAATGGAAACATTTAAGTCATTTAATAAAAATCCCCCGTTTATTTTTCAGGTTAGGAGACTGAAGTCCAGAGGTTAGGAGTTGCTCAAGGTCCCATAGAAAGTATGTGGCAGGGACCAGCAGATGGCATAATAGTTACGTTGGCTGAACTCCCACATAGTTGACTACAGTTCGAATCCCAGATCTAGAGGCTTAAATCTCACACTGGGCATGTGTGCATGTGTGCCCAAAATCCTAAGAGGAGAATGGAGGAGAAGAGATTGCAACATGGTCTTCCTCCCTGGGGGGATGATTTCTCGCTTTCTGTTTCTTTGTCTCTCTGGTGAACACATGCACCCTATAACAAAATTCTCTCTCTTAAAAAAAGATTAAAAAAAAGAAAGAAAAATAAAATAATAATGAAAATAAATAAAATAAATAAATAATGAGGCCAGTAGGTGATGTAGTGGTTAAGGCACTGGACTCCCATGTGGTCAACCATGGTTCGAGTCCTGGACCCAGAGACTTGAAATTCATGCCAGGCATGTGTGTGGTGTGCATGCCCCGTATCCCAAGAGAATGGAGGAGAACTCTCCTGGGGGCTGATTTCTTGTGTTCTGTATCTCTGTCTTTCTGGCAAATGCATGTGCCCTATAGCAAAAATCTCTCAAAAAACAAGCAAATAAAACACAACAAGAAGTGTTTTTGTTTTTGTTTTTGTTTTAAAGCAGATGTTGTAGACTTCAGATGAACACACACACACACACATGGGGGGTCTTCATACATTTATGGAAAATGCATATTATGAAGAAACTGCAGATTTCAACTTTTTTTTTTTTTTTTTGCACCAGAATAAACTCATAGTTTAATTCCATTTGCCCGCAAACTTTTTAAAGCTTCCTTGTTCCTAAATCAGAGATCACTCTAAATGGAATGGACAATGGATGTTCTGGGCCACGCCTCTCCCATGTCAAGTGTAGTCAGCTGCTCATACTGCAAGGGCACGCCCAGCTCTCTTGCAGCCCAGAAGACTTCTGCAGGAACTCTGCCTGCTGCGAGTACAGGGACTGGCCCTCCCTGCACAGCAGATGCAGCAGGCAGAGAACAGGATGTGAGGTACTCCCTCTGTCAGGGCAACGGTAGGTTTAAAGAGGACTTAAAAAGCATCAGGACACAGTGACTGTAGAATCAATTTCCAATAGAGTGGAGTTCCTTTGCTTAGATTCCTGAGGATAAAATATTTCCTTTGTCTTTACCAACTGTGCTGCCCGGTAGTTCCTCTATTCCCTATAGCAAAATTTTCTCTTTTAAAAAAGTTTAGGTAAGATGGACACATGAGACCAGTAGTTGGTGTAATGGCTATGTCGCTGGACTGCCATGTAGTCGACCACGGTTCGAGTCTCAGACCCAGTGGCTTAAACTCACGCCGGACACATGTTCATGCGTGCCCAAGATCCCGAGAGGAGAATGAAGGAGAAGGGATTGCAGCATGGCCATCCCCCCTGGGGGGTGATTTCTCGCTTTCTGTCTCTCTGTCTTTCTGGTAGCACACGTGCCCTATAGCAAAAAATCTCTCCAAAAAAAAAAAGAAAAAAAAGATAAGATGAACACATTCCTAAAAAATCATATTTTACAATTGACTCATGAAAAACAGAAACCGACTACAAAAACACAATCTGCAGGGCTGGCATGTCAAGTGGTGTGATGGTTAAAGATGCTGGACTCCCATGTGACTGATCACGGTTCAAGTCCTGGACCTGGTAGCTTGCTTTCTTGTTTTCCTGCTGTCCCTCTCTCTCCCTCTTCCTCCCCCACCTCTCTCTTTCTCTCTCCTCTCTTTCTCTCTCTATCTGATCAAACTGGAAAGTAATAATAATAATAATAAAGTTGAATAAAATAAAATAATTATTTTTAAAAAACACAATCTGTAGTCAAAATAGTCTAAAAAAACATTAGGTCCAATTTGCTTCACTGGAGATCTAAACCAAATAGTCAAAAAAAAATTCATTTCAATTGAACAAAAACTTTACCAGAGAAGACAAACAATATTGAAAATGGAAAATGATTCTACTCATTTTTTGGAGCAAGCATGACCTTGATGGCAAAATTCAGAAAGAGAAAGGACAATTATAGGCCAATCTCAATTATGAGTATAGAAGTAAATATTCTAAACAAACATTATCAAATCAAATCCAGCATTGTATACACAGAATAATACAACATGACCAAGTAAGTATAACACTTTATATAGTTCTACTCTAATAACTTAGTCAAGGGGCATGTCTGGTTTGTTCTAGGAGCAGAAAGGAGGCCAATGTGACTAGAGCAGGGGTAGGGATGTGAGAAAGGGAGGCAGCAAAAATAATAGAATAGAAGATTTTGTTTCAAAAGTAACTTGCACAGTGAAAGTATAGCTGAAGTTGGCCTAAATCTTTGGAAAGATCACTCCTCAAAAAAGCAGCAGTTGTATATAGAGAGATGTGTATTAATATTTTGGACAGCAATACTCCGTATAGATGTAACACTGATTCAAATAACTATCTTAAATTTATATGTTAGGTTGGAAATTTATTTGGGGAAGGTGGGAGTAGAAGCACATTTATTTATTTAAATAATTATTTTATTTAACTTATTTATTTATTTATTTATTTATTTAAGTTTGCCCAGAGAGGGGTGGAGTGAAAGAGAGACAGAGAGAGGGAAAGCGAGAAAGCAAGCTGCCAGGTCCGGGACTCAAACCGCCGTAGGCCATGTGAGACTCCAACACCCCTAACCACGTACCACCTGCTGGCCCAGGAGAAAGAAATACATTTAACTATCATGAATAACTTAGTTCAATAGCAAGCTGAAATATCTTTCTCTATTTATTTATGTGTCTAACTATCTATCTATCATAGACAGAATGTGGATTATCTCCCAAAATTCATGTTACAACTCTCACCACAACAGTAATGCTATTTGGAGTTGAGACCTGGGTGAGCTAATTTAGGTTTATATAAGGTTGAGAGGGCTCCATACATGGCACTGGTGACCGTATAAGAACAAGAAGAAGCTAAAGAACTTTCCCTGCACAAACACCAAGAAGAGGTCGTGTGAGCACACAGCATGATGGTGGCCATCTGTGAGCCAGGAAGTGGACCCTAACAAAAACTTATCTTCCAGTAATTTGATCTCGGACTTCCTAGTCTTCCCAGCTTTAAGAAATATTTCAGCCACCCAATTTAAGAGATTTTTGTTTTAGCAGCACAAGCTGACTAAGCCCTTACTGTCTAACTGTTTTTAATCCCCCAAGGCAATAGGCACCTTTTTACCTACCTGGCACACTGCAAGAGATCATAAAAGAACAAAGGCAACAAACAGATCTACAGCAGTTTAAACGCTATAACACAACCAGCATCTGTCTGACGCCCCAAAGACTGGAAAGCAATTTCAAAAATAAGAACATGGGACCAGCAGTTAGCATAACGGCTATGTCGCTGGACTCCCATGTAGTCAACCACAGTTCGAGTCCCAGACCTGGTGGCTTAAACTCACACTGGGTGCATGTGCGTGCGTGCCCAAGATCCCGAGAGGAGAATGGAGGAGAAGGGATTGCTGCGTGGCCATCCTCCCTGGGGGATGATTTCTCGCTTTCTGTCTCTCTGTCTCTCTCTGTCTTTCTGGCCAGCTCATGCGCCCTATAGCAAAAACCTCCCCCTCCCACAAAAAAAAAAAAAAAAGAAAAAGAAAAGAAAAGAAAAGAATAAGAACATCTACGTACTTGGGAACAAAGACTCACCTACTAGTGAGTGGGCTGGTAACTACAAGCAATTCTAGGTTAACCATTAGATGGCTTTTTCCTGCTGTTTCTCTTTCCTTGGAGCAAGTTTAATCACTTTAAATGGAATATAATAAATATCAACAATAAAAATGATAAATTTATTTGGAAACATTGAGGTTTATTTACATGTATATGTACTGACTGCCAATTATGGAGAAATGACAGCAATAATAAAATTAATCAGATTGAACAGTACCGACTATTCAACATTGAAAAGTCTTGAGAGTCTTCCTTAACAGTAAACTTTACTTTTTTTTTTTTTAAGGTAAATTTTTGCTATAGGTGAGCTTACTGGACAGACAGAGAGACAGAAAACAGAAATAATCCCTCAGGGGGGATGGCCACACCCCAGTCCCCTCTTCTCCATTCTTCTTGGGATTTTTGACACACATGCACATGTGCCTGGTGTGAATTTTAAGCCGCCGGGTTTGGGACTCAAAATGTAGTCAACTATGTGGGAGTCCAACAACATAACCATTATGCCATTTGCTGGTCCCGCAAACTTTCTCTTTCACTGTCAGAGGGTACATTGTTTCTGAGAGAGAGAGAGAGAGAGAGAGAGAGAGAGAGTAAGTCTTTTCACATGTTTTAATTGAGCTATTAGTTTTCTTTTTTTTTTTTGAGAGGTTTTTGCTATAGGGCACGTGCGCTCGCCAGACAGACAGAGAGAGACAGAGAGACAGAAAGCGAGAAATCACCCCCCAGAGGGGATGGTCATGCCGCAGTCCCTTCTCCTCCGTTCTCCTCTTGGGACCTTGGGCACGCACGCACACGCACCCAGCATGAGTTTTAAGCCACCGGGTCCAGGACGTGAACCACGGTCGACTACGTGGGAGTCCAGTGACATAGCCATTATGCTAACTGCTGGTTCCCATTGAGCTATTAGTTTTATTATTGAGTTTTTGAGCTTCTCATGTATTTTTGGATATTAGCTACTTTTTAAATGTATGATTTGCAAAATAGTCTCCCATTTCGTAGGTCGTCTCTTCACTCTGTTGTGTTTTTCCTTTTCAGTGCAAAGTCAAGTTCTCCTACTGACAGCAAGACTTAAGTGGGAATTAGGGGCACATGTCCTTGGCATCTTTGTCAAAATCAATTGACTTCACCAAAAAACTGATAGGAATAAACACATTCAGTAAAAGTGCAGGAAAAATTAGCATACAATAATTAGTAGTGATTTTTATACAGTTATATTAAGCTATCCAAAAATGAAAATAAGAAAAGAAACCCCTCTTCAAAATGCTTATAAGAACAAATTTAATTAAGGAGATGAAAAAAATCTGCATAGTGAAGTCAAAGAAGGCACAAACCAATAGAACTGGACTCGATAAATTAATATTGTTAAAATGTTCAGATCACGCTAAGTCATCTATAGATCCAATGCAATCTTTCTCAAAATTCCAAAGTGACATTTTTCACAGAAATAAATACAAACACAAAACCCTAAAATTCACATGGAACCACACACACAAGAAAAACTACCAAAAGCCAAAGAAGTCTTGACCAAAAAGAATGAAGCCAGAAACAGCATCATTCCTGATATCAAAATCTACTATGAAGCTGCAACAATCTGACAGCATGTCATCTGAATAAAAACAGACACAAAGACAAAAAGGACAGAGAAGAGAACCCAGGAAGCGATCCATCCATTTACAGTCAATTGATTATTACTCGGTACAAGAACTCTCCAGGTCAGAGATGCTCAGCAATATGCTCGTGTAGAACTAAATGGCACAACGTAGCTGGCCATTCACTGACTCGTGATGTATTTACTGAGTACTCAATCAACCTGAATTGTATAAGATATCAAGCTAGAATCTGTGAGACTTCACGAGCAGAGGACCTAGTGTAGGCCTTGCCCATGAAGAAGTAAGAAAAATGTAGAAAATACTTGTCTGCCTATGCTCTGGGTGATTAATATCATATTGGGGGCAAAGCTACAGACTTCTATTATAACCTAAAGGTGAGATACACAGCTAGACTGAGGATGGAAGGCAAATTCTCTTGAAGAGAGGCCACATAATTTTATCCATAAAAACCTGATCTTTGACTGCAGTCCTGATCCTTTCTTATCTCTTTTCTTCAGGATTTTCCTGGGCCCAACTAGCCTCATTATTGCCTCTGAAGTTCCAAAGATAATATGTAGCTTTAGACAACAATTTCCTAATTTTTCCTAAGTTAGGTAAGACTAGTGTTCTTTATAACCAAGGTATTCTAACAGTGGTTTGGTCAGGAGACACAGGTGGTAGAAAGACAAGTCAGAAAGTTACTACAGTATGCCAAGATGACGACTCCCAAAACCAGTTTGAAGACGTTGGCAAAAAGAAGGAGCTGGGTCAGTCAGAGGTATCTGAGGCAGAATAAATAACTCTTAACTCACCTACTTGGTAGGGCCATGTGACAAAGGTAACTCCTATATGTCCATGAAGTGGTTACATTCTCCTGGGCACACTGATAAACCATGTTACCCAGCTCATAACTCTGGATGGTGTCAACACGCAAGTTCTCACCAACAGAATGTGAGTAAATATTACAGATTATTTCCAGTTCAAGGTAGTTAAGACCAGGTATACGTTCTGTGCTCTTGTCTCTGTCCACACAGAAGAAAGGGCTCCAAGATGGTAATGCTGCAAGATAGATGAAGCCTCAGCTGCTGAGATACCAGTGTGCGGTGCACGGCTTTTACCGTGAAATTGTCTTCAGTAGAGAATGTTCTCTATCGACCCCAAGGTACCCAAAGTTTTTGAAATACTGCAATGTTTTCATTATGTTAATAATTCTACAACCAGTTTTCATTTTTTTTTCCAGCTAAAGTGGTACTGTACCATCTGGGTTTTTTAATTATGTAGGCACAGACTCCGAGTCTTGGTTTTGCACGTGTATCTGATTTTCCTGCTCAGTGTTCCAGTCCCCTTTTTAGTTAAGAGGCAACCTGATCAGTGTCTTGTTTATATGCAGGCACTTCAGTTTCAATTACTTGTTTCTTGCAGCTCCAAGGCCATGTCTGTTTTTTTCATGTAGACATTAAAACCCCAACCACTTAAACATAAAGTGAATATTCAGGACCAAGCTTCTCTGGCCCATAGCACAAAAGGCATGAGTTTTTACCACTTAGTGCAAGGGCCCTCCTCATTTCTGGCGCGTGAGATCTTCGTTTTGTTTTTAGCACAGTTGTGTATGTGCATGCATGCTGCACGCCACATAAATATACATGAGTGCAATTGTACGTAAGGTCACACTTAGTGTTATTTACTCATTGCTAAGGAAGAGGTCTCCCATGAGCGCAATCTTGCTATGAGATCAGAAACTAAAGTTCAGGAAGTCTTTTTGGCCATGTTTGTTTGAGACATACAGATGGATATGTTCCACTGGTGGGCTCGAAGCTTGGAAGGCAGGTCTGAGACAGATACATAGATTTAGAATAAAAAGATTGAACTGGCTTGCACTGATCATGCAAAGAGATCAAGAGGATAAACATAAAGGGGCTTTGAGGAAACCTGTAGCACTTGATGAGCAGAAAAATAAGGAACTAAGGGACAGTGAGAAAGAATAAATAAAAGTAGGGACCAGCAGATGGTGTAATGGTTACATTGCTGGACTCCCATGTAGTCGACTGTGGTTTGAGTCCCAGACCCAGCTGCTTAAAATTCACACCAGGCATATGTGTATGCATGCCCAAGATCCCAAGATGAGAATGGAAGAGAAAGGATTGCAGTGTGGCCATCCCCCCTGGGGGGTGGGTCATTTCTCGCTTTCTATCTCTCTGTCTCTCTCCATCCTCCAGCAAGCATATTTGCCTTATAGCAAAAATCCATCTTAAGAAGAAAGAAAGAATAAATGAATGTATTTAAAAGTACCAGGAGAAATCATTTGCAATCAATGAAATTAGTCTCAAATGCAAAGTTTTCCCATTTATGGCAAAGACTTACGTGGGAATTAAGAGCAGGTATACTTTTTCTACTCTCACTTCTGCTCACACAGAAATAATAATGCAGATTTGAATAAATGATACAATATATGAGAACAGAAGGGTCTTTTGCAGTGGGAATGAGTTTTCCAAAGATCATTCAAAGCCCATGGGCCATAGGTAGGATTATTTCCACATGGTTTCCATGGTTTTGAGGACTGTCACAGGGACTTCTCTCACTGTTGAGTGGCAGTTTATTGGAGCATGAACACCCCTTTGGCTTCCTGTCTAACAGAACAGCAGAGAAGACCCTCATAAATTGTCAACAACTGCAGATCCAGCATTCCTGGATGGGCCAGAACACAATTGCGTTGGCTCAGGTTTACCATTTCAAGCCAGAAAGTCAGGAAGTAGAAATGCTTTCAATTGTACTAGGTACCTAGGTACCGCTGAGCCCACAAGGAGGACTGAGGTGCGTCTCCTAGGTCTTGGTAAAGGTTGTCAATTCCATTACTGAACAGAGTTTCAGCAGAAAAATGGGTAGAAGATAGACCATAGACCGTAAGACGTGGGAGAACAAAGGAACATGAGGAAATGCAGATGAGAGGGAAATATTGCCTGTTTAATTAGTTTGGCTGAGAAAGAGAAAAGGGAAATAGGCTGGTGACCAGAGGATTAGATTTATAGTCAAGGGCCCTTTTTTCTTTTTTTATGTAATGACTGAGTCATCTGCAAGTGTTAGCAATTAGGGGGGAAACATCAAAAAAGAGGAAAGATACTGGAAAGGAGATAGGCTGATGGAAAAGAAGACTAAGGGAGGTCAGGAAGAGAAGGAGAGATTTAGAATAAAAAGATTGAACTGGCTTGCACTGATCATGCAAAGAGATCAAGAGGATAAACATAAAGGGGCTTTGAGGAAACCTGTAGCACTTGATGAGCAGAAAAATAAGGAACTAAGGGACAGTGAGAAAGAATAAATAAAAGTAGGGACCAGCAGATGGTGTAATGGTTACATTGCTGGACTCCCATGTAGTCGACTGTGGTTTGAGTCCCAGACCCAGCTGCTTAAAATTCACACCAGGCATATGTGTATGCATGCCCAAGATCCCAAGATGAGAATGGAAGAGAAAGGATTGCAGTGTGGCCATCCCCCCTGGGGGGTGGGTCATTTCTCGCTTTCTATCTCTCTGTCTCTCTCCATCCTCCAGCAAGCATATTTGCCTTATAGCAAAAATCCATCTTAAGAAGAAAGAAAGAATAAATGAATGTATTTAAAAGTACCAGGAGAAATCATTTGCAATCAATGAAATTAGTCTCAAATGCAAAGTTTTCCCATTTATGGCAAAGACTTACGTGGGAATTAAGAGCAGGTATACTTTTTCTACTCTCACTTCTGCTCACACAGAAATAATAATGCAGATTTGAATAAATGATACAATATATGAGAACAGAAGGGTCTTTTGCAGTGGGAATGAGTTTTCCAAAGATCATTCAAAGCCCATGGGCCATAGGTAGGATTATTTCCACATGGTTTCCATGGTTTTGAGGACTGTCACAGGGACTTCTCTCACTGTTGAGTGGCAGTTTATTGGAGCATGAACACCCCTTTGGCTTCCTGTCTAACAGAACAGCAGAGAAGACCCTCATAAATTGTCAACAACTGCAGATCCAGCATTCCTGGATGGGCCAGAACACAATTGCGTTGGCTCAGGTTTACCATTTCAAGCCAGAAAGTCAGGAAGTAGAAATGCTTTCAATTGTACTAGGTACCTAGGTACCGCTGAGCCCACAAGGAGGACTGAGGTGCGTCTCCTAGGTCTTGGTAAAGGTTGTCAATTCCATTACTGAACAGAGTTTCAGCAGAAAAATGGGTAGAAGATAGACCATAGACCGTAAGACGTGGGAGAACAAAGGAACATGAGGAAATGCAGATGAGAGGGAAATATTGCCTGTTTAATTAGTTTGGCTGAGAAAGAGAAAAGGGAAATAGGCTGGTGACCAGAGGATTAGATTTATAGTCAAGGGCCCTTTTTTCTTTTTTTATGTAATGACTGAGTCATCTGCAAGTGTTAGCAATTAGGGGGGAAACATCAAAAAAGAGGAAAGATACTGGAAAGGAGATAGGCTGATGGAAAAGAAGACTAAGGGAGGTCAGGAAGAGAAGGAGTAGAACTTCGGGAAAATAGCAAAATGTCATATGCTCAGTCCCCTCCCCTTCCAAGGAAAACAAACCAAATTCTTAATTCTTAATTCAGAGCTACTTTCCCCACAGTTGGATGGCTTTCATTTCTTTTTTTGAGAGGTTTTTGTATAGGGTGCGTGCGCTCACCAAAAAGACAAAGAAAGACAGAAAGCAAGAAATCACCCTCAGGGGGGGATGGCCATGCCGCAATCCCTTCTCCTCCATTCTCCTCTTGGGATCTTGGGCCTGCACACACACATGCGTGGCATGAATTTAAGCCACCAGGTCTGGGACTTGAACCACAGTCAACCACATGGCAGGCCAGTGACACAGCCATTATGCCAACTGCTGGTCCCAGGTGGGCTTTCATTTCTAAACCTGACAGATTTTCATTTTCTTTTGACTTTATTTTTGTAATAAGTAGGTCAATTGAACATACAATTTTTATTTTTATTAGCAGAAACCCCCAAATTTCCCTTTCTGAAGCATTTACTTTACCGTCCTGAATCTCTACAACCACATTCTGTGAAAACACTTTCTACAGTGAAGACCTCTGAAGCAGCCACAGAAGCAGTTCTCTCTGACCATCTCTGGCCCGCCTGATCCGGCTCCTCACTCTCCTCCAAGGCGAGCTACAGAAACCAGAACTCTCTTCCTCAAGACAGGTGGTAGAAACAAAAAATAGACTCTTACCTACCCCACCTTTCTGTCTTGGAGTGAGTCATAAAGAAATCCACCAACCTACCTTGACTGGTTCGAAGTCATAAGACCCTGGTTCCTGAGGGGCTCCGCTCCTCGCCCAGGAGGAGGAGTGTCACAGCAAGGAGGTCAAGAAGAGTCTAAGGGGAACCAGCAGTTAGCATAATGGCTATGTCGCTGGACTCCCACATAGTCAACCGCGGTTCACATCCCGGACCTGGTGGCTTCAAACTCATGCCGGGTGCGTGTGCGTGCGTGCCCAAGATCCCAACAGGAGAATGGAGAAGGGATTGTGGCGTGACCATCCCCCTTGGGGGGTGATTTCTTGCTTTCTGTCTCTATGTCTCTCTCTGTCTGTCTGGAGAGCGCATGCGCCCTATAGTGAAAATCTCCCCCCGCCCCAAAAAAAGAAGCGTCTAAGCAGACAGGCCTCGCTAGATTTCCCGTTTATTGCCACTTGGTTGTACTCGTTTATTGTCTAGTCACAGTTCCACTTGGCTGTCTCTGCTTCATGGAAACAGCATGACCTTAGCCGCTTCCCTGCATCTGTTTGTGTCATGTGAGACTACGATCACAGATGTTTGTGGGGCTCTTCTCTTACTCACCTGTCTTTCATTATAGGGGTGTCGGCCAGGATCTTTATGACTAGTAAGGAAAGGGATTATTCCTTTTGCTATCCCTATATTTGGTATGTGCTCGTTATGTACAAATATTGTTTAAAAATGAGTCATGGGACCAGCAGTTGGCGTAATGGCTATGTCACTGGACTCCCATGTAGCCGACCACAGTTCGAGTTCTGGATTCGGTGGATTAAACTCACACCATGCACATGTGTGTGCGTGCCCAAGATCCTGACAGGAGAATGGAGAAGGGACTGCAACGTGGTCATCCCCACTGGGGGGGTCATTTCTTGCTTTCTGTCTCTCTGTCTCTCTCTGTTTTTCTGGCGAGGATGAGTGCCCTATAGCAAAATCCTCTCCAAAATAATAATAATAATAATAATAATAATGAGTCATAATTCAAAATCAGTTAGATTAAAGGAAGAAAATGGATTAATATATTTTTGTGTGTGCCTGTCTCTCTCTGTGCGTGCATGCATATGTGTGTGTGTGTAATTATGTCTGTATGTGACTGTGTGTGTGTGATGAATGTCTGTGTGTAAGTGTGTGTGTGTGTATACATATACAGTTCTGAAGAGGAAACAGGATAGACAGGATATTAAATGTTAAATAAACTGAGTTTATCTTTGAGAAACACTTTAGAATTAGTGGAACAATTGTTATTTCCAAAGATTGAAATGTTAAAATGTCAAGTTCATTCTCAATTATTTACACAGTTTAAAATAGACTAGAGTCAAGAGTCCAAAAGGGTAAATTAATCATGCATTTACAACTTTTTTTTTTTTTCTGGAAAATGTGATGGAATTTACATTTGTAAATGGGAGATTCTGATGTTTGAGGGCATTTAAATATTTTCTCCTAAAGGAACCCACGATGTAAATATTTACCATTTACTTGGATTTACTCCAGTGTAGCTGCCCAGAGTCAGTCCACTAGCGCTGAGTCTTCCTTATTTGAGAAAACAGTGAGCATACTGGTTTGTACGGGATGCATGCTATTAATAGGTTATGCTGGATGGAAGGTAGACAACTGCATTAGCTAAAAAAGGGAGTTGGTTTACTATCTAAAAAGTGTTTGCTTTATTAAATGAAAAACCTGCCTAATAAGCAGAGGGAGCCACAACTTTGGTAAGACACTTTAGGCCCTATTGAGAGTTTATTTTGTATTAATATTGAAGCCTTACAGTTTTCTGCAGATTGTACTATGCTCTCATTGGATCCTAGGCATTTATCTACTATTATCAATATATGTAAAAAGTTCCTTAAAAGCATATTTTGCTTGGGGCCAGCAGTTAGCATAATTGCTATGTTGCTGGACTCCCACGTAGTAGACCACAGTTCGAATCCCGGACCCAGTGGCTTAAAATCATGCTGGGCACATGTGCGTGCATGCCCAAGATCCCGAGAGGAGAATGGAGGAGAAGGGATTGCGGTGTGGCCATCCCCCCTGGGGAGTGATTTCTCGCTTTCTATCTCTCTGTCTCTCTCTGTCTTTCTGGTGTGCACATGTGCCCTATAACAAAAACCTCTCCAAAAAAAAAGCATATTTTGTTTGTTTGTTTGTAATTTGCTATAGCATATATTCACTGGAGAGAGACAGAGACAGAGAGAGAAGGAAGTACCTTCAGGGTGCCCATGCTGCAATCCTCTCTCCTCCATTCTCCTCTCAGGATTTTGGCTATGCACACATGCCTGGAGTGGTTCTCAAGCCACTGGGTCTGGGACTGGAACTGCTCAGTCAGCCATGTGAGATCCAGCCACCTTCCCCACCACTCTACCAGCTGGACCCAAAGCATTCAGCAGAAAAATGGGTAGAAGATAGACCATAGACCGTAAGACGTGGGAGAACAAAGGAACATGAGGAAATGCAGATGAGAGGGAAATATTGCCTGTTTAATTAGTTTGGCTGAGAAAGAGAAAAGGGAAATAGGCTGGTGACCAGAGGATTAGATTTATAGTCAAGGGCCCTTTTTTCTTTTTTTATGTAATGACTGAGTCATCTGCAAGTGTTAGCAATTAGGGGGGAAACATCAAAAAAGAGGAAAGATACTGGAAAGGAGATAGGCTGATGGAAAAGAAGACTAAGGGAGGTCAGGAAGAGAAGGAGTAGAACTTCGGGAAAATAGCAAAATGTCATATGCTCAGTCCCCTCCCCTTCCAAGGAAAACAAACCAAATTCTTAATTCTTAATTCAGAGCTACTTTCCCCACAGTTGGATGGCTTTCATTTCTTTTTTTTTTTTTGAGAGGTTTTTGTATAGGGTGCGTGCGCTCACCAAAAAGACAAAGAAAGACAGAAAGCAAGAAATCACCCTCCAGGGGGGATGGCCATGCCACAATCCCTTCTCCTCCATTCTCCTCTTGGGATCTTGGGCCTGCACACACACATGTGTGGCATGAATTTAAGCCACCAGGTCTGGGACTTGAACCACAGTCAACCACATGGCAGTCCAGTGACACAGCCATTATGCCAACTGCTGGTCCCAGGTGGGCTTTCATTTCTAAACCTGACAGATTTTCATTTTCTTTTGACTTTATTTTTGTAATAAGTAGGTCAATTGAACATACAATTTTTATTTTTATTAGCAGAAACCCCCAAATTTCCCTTTCTGAAGCATTTACTTTACCGTCCTGAATCTCTACAACCACATTCTGTGAAAACACTTTCTAAAGCGAAGACCTCTGAAGCAGCCACAGAAGCAGTTCTCTCTGACCATCTCTGGCCCGCCTGATCCGGCTCCTCACTCTCCTCCAAGGCGAGCTACAGAAACCAGAACTCTCTTCCTCAAGACAGGTGGTAGAAACAAAAAATAGACTCTTACCTACCCCACCTTTCTGTCTTGGAGTGAGTCATAAAGAAATCCACCAACCTACCTTGACTGGTTCGAAGTCATAAGACCCTGGGTCCTGAGGGGCTCCGCTCCTCGCCCAGGAGGAGGAGTGTCACAGCAAGGAGGTCAAGAAGAGTCTAAGGGGAACCAGCAGTTAGCATAATGGCTATGTCGCTGGACTCCCACATAGTCAACCGCGGTTTGCATCCCAGACCTGATGGCTTCAAACTCATGCCGGGTGCGTGTGCGTGCGTGCCCAAGATCCCAACAGGAGAATGGAGAAGGGATTGTGGCGTGACCATCCCCCTTGGGGGGTGATTTCTTGCTTTCTGTCTCTATGTCTCTCTCTGTCTGTCTGGAGAGCGCATGCGCCCTATAGTGAAAATCTCCCCCCGCCCCAAAAAAAGAAGCGTCTAAGCAGACAGGCCTCGCTAGATTTCCCGTTTATTGCCACTTGGTTGTACTCGTTTATTGTCTAGTCACAGTTCCACTTGGCTGTCTCTGCTTCATGGAAACAGCATGACCTTAGCCGCTTCCCTGCATCTGTTTGTGTCATGTGAGACTACGATCACAGATGTTTGTGGGGCTCTTCTCTTACTCACCTGTCTTTCATTATAGGGGTGTCGGCCAGGATCTTTATGACTAGTAAGGAAAGGGATTATTCCTTTTGCTATCCCTATATTTGGTATGTGCTCGTTATGTACAAATATTGTTTAAAAATGAGTCATGGGACCAGCAGTTGGCGTAATGGCTATGTCACTGGACTCCCATGTAGCCGACCACAGTTCGAGTTCTGGATTCGGTGGATTAAACTCACACCATGCACATGTGTGTGCGTGCCCAAGATCCTGACAGGAGAATGGAGAAGGGACTGCAACGTGGTCATCCCCACTGGGGGGTCATTTCTTGCTTTCTGTCTCTCTGTCTCTCTCTGTTTTTCTGGCGAGGATGAGTGCCCTATAGCAAAATCCTCTCCAAAATAATAATAATAATAATAATAATAATGAGTCATAATTCAAAATCAGTTAGATTAAAGGAAGAAAATGGATTAATATATTTTTGTGTGTGCCTGTCTCTCTCTGTGCGTGCATGCATATGTGTGTGTGTGTAATTATGTCTGTATGTGACTGTGTGTGTGTGATAATGTCTTTGTGTAAGTGTGTGTGTGTGTATACATATACAGTTCTGAAGAGGAAACAGGATAGACAGGATATTAAATGTTAAATAAACTGAGTTTATCTTTGAGAAACACTTTAGAATTAGT
Source organism: Tupaia belangeri chinensis (assembly GCF_000334495.1). Taxonomy (NCBI): domain Eukaryota; kingdom Metazoa; phylum Chordata; class Mammalia; order Scandentia; family Tupaiidae; genus Tupaia; species Tupaia belangeri. The sequence goes on from NW_006199308.1 coordinate 916,367, forward strand.
GGAACAATTGTTATTTCCAAAGATTGAAATGTTAAAATGTCAAGTTCATTCTCAATTATTTACACAGTTTAAAATAGACTAGAGTCAAGAATCCAAAAGGGTAAATTAATCATGCATTTACAACTTTTTTTTTTTTTCTGGAAAATGTGATGGAATTTACATTTGTAAATGGGAGATTCTGATGTTTGAGGGCATTTAAATATTTTCTCCTAAAGGAACCCACGATGTAAATATTTACCATTTACTTGGATTTACTCCAGTGTAGCTGCCCAGAGTCAGTCCACTAGCGCTGAGTCTTCCTTATTTGAGAAAACAGTGAGCATACTGGTTTGTACGGGATGCATGCTATTAATAGGTTATGCTGGATGGAAGGTAGACAACTGCATTAGCTAAAAAAGGGAGTTGGTTTACTATCTAAAAAGTGTTTGCTTTATTAAATGAAAAACCTGCCTAATAAGCAGAGGGAGCCACAACTTTGGTAAGACACTTTAGGCCCTATTGAGAGTTTATTTTGTATTAATATTGAAGCCTTACAGTTTTCTGCAGATTGTACTATGCTCTCATTGGATCCTAGGCATTTATCTACTATTATCAATATATGTAAAAAGTTCCTTAAAAGCATATTTTGCTTGGGGTCAGCAGTTAGCATAATAGCTATGTTGCTGGACTCCCACGTAGTAGACCACAGTTCGAATCCCGGACCCAGTGGCTTAAAATCATGCTGGGCACATGTGCGTGCATGCCCAAGATCCCGAGAGGAGAATGGAGGAGAAGGGATTGCGGTGCACCCCCCCTGGGGAGTGATTCCTCGCTTTCTATCTCTCTGTCTCTCTCTGTCTTTCTGGTGTGCACATGTGCCCTATAACAAAAACCTCTCCAAAAAAAAAGCATATTTTGTTTGTTTGTTTGTAATTTGCTATAGCATATATTCACTGGAGAGAGACAGAGACAGAGAGAGAAGGAAGTACCTTCAGGGTGCCCATGCTGCAATCCTCTCTCCTCCATTCTCCTCTCAGGATTTTGGCTATGCACACATGCCTCGAGTGTTTCTCAAGCCACTGGGTCTGGGACTGGAACTGCTCAGTCAGCCATGTGAGATCCAGCCACCTTCCCCACCACTCTACCAGCTGGACCAAAAGCATGTGATTGTTTGTATGTTTTAATCTATCAAAGTTGTAAAAGGAAAGTTACAAGCTGATTTTGGAACATG
>NW_006199308.1:917641-933417 GCF_000334495.1 Tupaia belangeri chinensis
ATATTTTTGCTATAGGGCACGTGCACTCACAGAGACAGAGAGACAGAAAGAGAGAAATCAGCCACCAGGGATGATGGTCACACCGCAGTCCCTTCTCTTCCATTCTCCTCTCAGGACTTTGGGCACGCACACACACACACCCAGCATGAGTTTTAAGCCACTGGGTCCAGGACTCGAACTGCAGTTGACTACGCGGGAGTCCAGCATCGTGATAGTGAAAGTCACAACACTGGTGGCAGGGATCTGCAATTGAGAACATCTGATAAGTTAGACAGAATTTACATGTTAACATGCCCTAGCTCTGCTGCTCTTTTGTGAAAGAGCTTCTGACATGTTTACATAGTAATTCCTTTATCTTTGGGGGTTAGGTGAGCTCTTAGGCCAATTGCCTCTAGACACAATCATATTTGTTGGTTTGCCTCAGTGTGCTATGTATATATCATCATTTTTACTGTGTTATGAAGTAAAAAGGGTTATGGGAAGCATGATTATAGGATAAATGAAGTAGTTGGTGTGGCTATAGCCATAAGTTAAAACTGATCAGTGATGAGAAATGAAAATTTAAAGGTGATATGTAAAGATTATAATTTTGTCAACATTATAAATATTTTTTTCTTTTTTTGGAAACTTTTTTTTTTTGTTACAGGGCGCATGCGTTAGCCAGAAAGACAGAGAAAGACAGAGAGACAGAAAGCAAGAAACCATCCCCCAGGGAGGATGGCCATGCCTCAATCCCTTCTCCTCCATTCTCCTCTTAGGATCTTGGGCACGCACACACTCGCACCCAGCATGAGTTTAAGCCACCGGGTCCAGGACTCAAACCACGGTCAAATACATGGGAGTCCAGTGACACAGCCATTACACCAACTGCTGATCCCAACATTATAAATATTTTGACAAACCCCTTTGTGGATTGAAGCAGAGAATAGGCAGAAAGAATCTACATTTTTGGAAAAATTCTATGAATCAGGAAAACAGATTGGAAGGTTGACCATGGACTAGGAATATGAGCCAATATGCTATTATGGTAATCCAGAAGAGCAGTAGTGACTAGCCTGAGCAATAGGAAAGAGAATGAAAGGTATAAACCAGACTACTAAGGAGACAGAAAATACAAGACCTGGAAATTAAATAAATCCCGGAAAGGGAACAGTATAAGTAAAGAATGACTCATAGGCATTTATTTTAATCAACTGAGAGGATGACAATAGAAACCATTAATGTTTACTGAACACTATTGCAATAATTATATTTACATGCTTGGCATTATTTTAGGATTATATAAATTTATTTGATGATAACAATATTTCTATGCAATAGATACTGTAGTAAACCCACATACAGATTTAAAAAAATAAAACTAAAGCTCAAGGATGTCATTAGAAAAGATAAAAATATGGCTTTGAACCCAGGAAGAGCAGTTTTCTTTCACCACTACATTATACTGTCTCTGGTGCCATTCACTGAAACTGGGAAGACAAAATACAGAGCTGATTTTAGTATAAAGATGACTAGTCTTGGACATTGTATGGACCAGATTTTGCCACCACTCCCCCATTCATATATTGAAGCCCTAACCCCCAATATGACTACATGTAGTGATAGGGGTTTTAGGAGCTAGTTTATAAGGGTAGGGCCTTAATCCAACAGGACCACGACACTATAAAATCTCTTCACCATGTGAGGAACACTGAGAATGTGGCCATCTGCAAGTCAGTAGAAGAGCCTTCACCAGAATCTGGCCACACTGGCCCTGAGTTTGGATTTTCAGCCTCCAGAACTGTGAGAAAACAAATTTCCGTTGTTTGAACCACCCAGTCTACAGTATTTTGTATAATGTTTTTTACTTTTTCTGCTTTTTAAACATCCCATAATGACGTAATATATACATATATATATACAATTATATAAACAAAATTGTCAACAAAGAACTTTACGTTTTTTGTCTATTAAATGTTTCTTCACTTTGTACCTCACACTCACCCTCCATCATCCACTCTCCACCATTCACTGTCTTCCCTTACAGTATCTACACTTATTATCTCTACTATCACATCTTCAGATCTCTCCATTTCTGCTATGGAGTGCAGGTATTCGGTACAAATTGAATGAGAATATATAGTGTGTATCTTTCAAAGCCTGGCTCACGTCACTCAATGTTAAATGTTCTATATTCATCCACTTTGAAGCAAATGATAGGACCTCATTGTTTCTTATAGCAGAGAAATATTCCGTAGTATGTATGTGCCCGTTTTTCAAACCGGTCATCAGTTTTTGGACATTTAGGTTAGTTCCATGTTTTAGCAATTATGAATAATCCTACAATAAACATGGATGTGTAAGTGTCTTTCTAATTGAGTATTTTCCTATCCTTTGGGTAAATACCAAGGAGTAAGATTACTAGGTCATGTGGTAGTTTTATTTGTAGATTGAATCAGTAATAAATAGTTTCCTAACAAAGAAAAGCCCAGATCCACATGGATTCACTTCTGAATTCTACAAAACTTTTAAAGAACTAACCCCAGTTCTTCTCAGACTATTTCTAGAGACTCTGATGCTTGAGGGCATTTAAATATTTTTCCTAAAAGAACCCACGATGAAAATATTTAACCACTTACTTAGATTTACTCCAGCATTGCTGCCCAAAGCCGGTCTACTAAAGCTGTATCTTCCTTATTTCTGGAAACAATTAGCTTACTACTGGGTTGTCAGGAAAGCCATAATGCATTTTTGCATAGAAAAATACATCGTAACTTCTCTGACAACCTAATAGTTTATATTGGACGTAAGGTAGACAACTGCATTAGCTAAAAAAGGGAGTTGGTTTCCTATCTAAAAAAGTGTTTGTTCTATTATACCAATGAAAAACTACCTAATAAGCACAGGAAGTCACAACTTTGGTAAGAAATTCAAGAGGAAGAAACCTTCCCACACTCATTCTGTGAAACTTCTATCACCTTGATACCAAAACCAGACAAGGACATAACCAAAAAATAAAAAGAAAAGAAAAAACTGCAGACTCATATTGCTGATGAATACTGATGCACACATTTTCAACAATATACTAGCAAACCAGATCCAGCAGTCTATTAATATTATATACCACAACCAAAGAGGCTTTATCCCAGGGATGAAAGGATGGTTCAACATTCAGAATACAATAAGTATAATACATCACATTAACAGAAAGATATATTCCATAATGAACATGTCTATAGATGCAGAAAAAGCATTTGATAAAATACAACATCATTTCATGATCAAGACTCAGCAAAACAGGGGTAGAGGGACATTCTTTGATACAATAAAAGCCATATACGACAGACCTGTAGCTAACGTTATACTGAAGGGGGGAAAGCTGAAAGCCTTCCCACTAAAACTGCAGCAATACAAGGCTGACCACTTTCTTCATTCCTTTTCAACAAAGTGCTGGAAATCGATGCAACCAGTCACAAGAACAAAATAAAAGGCATTCAGATAGGAAAATAAGAAGTTAAACAGCCCTTAGTATTTTGTTACAGCAGTCTGAGCATGCAAAGCCAGGTATGCACGTGTAATAAACCCACAAGAAGCTGCATGTGTGAACCTGTTACTCAGAAGAACCACTGGAATGGAGATAGGCATTTGAGAGCCAACAGCATATGGGTATAAGATTGGACTATGGGGCCAGCCCGTAACGGCAGCTGTATCCTGCATAACAGACTGTGTGATTCTAGTCCCAGGTCCAGGAGCTTGAGAAGCACACCAGGTATGTGTGTGTGCATGCCCCCAAATCCCAAGAGGAGAATAGAACAGAGAGGTCTGTGGTGCGGCTGCCCCCACCTCCCAGGGGTGGGTGCTTTCTAACCCCCCCGCCACAGTCTCTCTTTGGTGACTGCATGTGTCCGATAGCAAATTTAAAAAAAAAAAAAAATCAAACCATGGAACTTAATTAGATTGGCTAGGAAAGTATGCATAATAAAGACAAGAAGGCTGAAAATAAATGATACATCCTCTAAGAAACAAATGATAGACTAGCCAACAAAAAAGGCTGACAGGAGTTAGCCTGGAAAAAAGGAAAAACAAAACAAAACAAAAGTGCGTAGTGTCACAGCCACCAAGGAAAGAAAGGTTTCAAGCAGAAGAAACTGAGGACTAATGTTAAATGCTACAGATACTTATATAAGAATAACCATTACCCTATAAGAAGCCACTGTAGCCCTTCGTGAGAAAGGTTGAAGCTGTAGAGAAATGTGTAAAAAATAGAAGGCTGTTGAGAAGTGAGAGCGGATAACTGATGCACGAGGGTAGAAGCAGGCAAATATGGGGTCAAGGGAAGGGTTTTTGTTGTTCTTAAGTTCAGAGAGATTTAGCAAACGTAATGCTGATGAGAAGCGGCAAATTTAGAGTATGACTTCGTGGAGAGAGAAAGAGACAGGATCTTAATAGGCAAAGTCTTAGAAAGGGCAGGAGGGATAGAAATGCAGAGTTCAGGTAAGAGATTTAGAAGAGGGACATTGCTTCTTGTAATAGCAAAGAAAAGAGGAAAAGTGAGTACGAATGCAGGTGAGTCATTAAATTTGCCGATGGATGTTGAGAGGGCTCCTTTCTGATAGCTTATGTTTTCTCTAAAAATTCACTATTAAGATCTTCTTGCAAGAATAAGAGAAAATGAGACCAGAAGATGGCAGAATGGTTACATAGTCGACAGCGGTTTGAGTCACGGACCCAGCAGCTTAAAGTGTACACCAGGTGCCTGTGTATGCCTGCCCAAGATCCCTAGAGGAGAATGGAGGCGAGGGGGTTGTGGCATGGCCATCCCCACTTGGGGGTGATTTCTTGCTTTCTATCTCTGTCCTCTCTGTCCCTCTGTCAAGCGCATGTGCCCTATAGCAAAAATCTCTCTGGGGGAGGGGAGGAAGAAAGAACGAATAGAAAGAATAAGGGAAGGTTGAGGCATTGGGTAGAAATCCACTGTGTAGAAAGGTCTGGGATAGCACCCCTGGAGAAGAGTGGTGTGAGTTACTCAAGAAATATGAAGGAAGCGTGCAAACAAGTACAGGCCCCTGTTAGGGTTAGCGATAAGGGTATAAAGAAAGATAAGCACATGGCAGCATCCACTGGGAAGATCCACATTTATGACCCCTGGTGTAGCGCTGGCAAGGCTGGACACCTCAGCTCTGGGGTTTTAGAAGGCAGTCGTGACAATAGATTGAAATCTTGATTATCGGTGGGAAGAATGGTCAGCATGATGAGCCTGGAATCCACGGCTTGAGGGAAAGGCTGTGAATTATTGGGGAAAAAAACAAAAAACAACAACAACAACAACAAAAAAAAACAAATGGAAGGTAAAGATAAAGAGAAAGAGTTCTGGAATTACAGATTCCCTTAGTTCAGGAAGAGTTCATTTGGGGAGGGTGCGACTGCCTCAATGACGGTGGCCAGCGAGTGGAACAACTGAGTTTAAGATTTCAAGTATGGCCGTCCTGAATGGTGACAAGCTCAGAGTATGGTATTGGGAATAGAAATGAGAGGTTTTCACAGAAGAAACAAATAAGGAAGTAAAGGTGTTTCTGAATAGGTAAATAAATATATATATTTAACAAGTAGTCAAAATGTAATCTGAAGCTCTCGGGTGAACCTCACCTTGTTCCAGTTCAAACATGTATAATACAGAAATAAATCACTGTGCTCTAACACAGTGGGAGGTAGGCCCCAAGAGGAAATATCAGAATCAGGGCTCCTGGACCCATGCCCTGGGAGAACCTCTAGTGGAGAGATATACAGTTTCCTTGCACTTAGCACGTTCAACTGCTGAACGCAGCCTTCCCTCAGCAGAGAGGTGACTTTTCACCTGTAGACAAAGAGAGCTGTGGAGAAGAGAACTCGGTGAAAGTAGGCAGCCTCTTGAACACATCTCAACTAAGAGCTCAACTGGTTGACACCGTTAGCGACAATATATGGGTTGATGTGCAAACCAAAGCCTTTGCCTATAGATCTCCTCACAATGTTGTAATCTATCATTACAAGATAGCAATATTTCCAAAGCTGAGTACCGTACATGTGTAGAATATCATTAAAAGTAATAGAAGGTTCCAATCCAACTAAAAAAGTTAGACTCAGCATTCAGAAAACATGGAAAGAAAAGTGATCTTATATTTTATCAGATTGGAACTGCAAACACAGGTTCATGAACCTTTTGAAGAGATGGAAATAGTCATTTCGACTAGACTTTCCCTTTTCTGAAACCACTATGCTACACTCACTTTTCTCTGTGCTTCTCCCAGGATATGTATCATCCCTGCCTTAGAACTGTAAGATCCTGTGTCAGACTTGAAGGGTAGCATCTCTAGAATTTCTACCAGGTCATCACTCTTCTTCCTACTTAAAGTTTAGATTTGTGAGCTACTTGTCATGAGCAGATCTCCTACATATTATTCTCTATTGTTAAATGGTGACCATCCTTTCTAATTATTATTCGTAGTCCACTTAAATCCTATCTCCTTCATAACATTTCCTCTGGCCATGCTAAGCTGCAGAGAACTCTCCCTCTCTCTTCATGACCTTTGTATTTGCTGGATCCCTGAGAAGATGCAAGTGACAATTCACTGTTGAACAAGGTGGCTTATATATGCAATTGACAGAGTTCATAACAGATGAAAACCTGTGAAGAAGAGAAACAAGTTCTTATATCACATAGTACGGTAGGGTGCTTCATTAACGAGTTATTGTACGTTGCAGATTAGCTAAAGGAGAATTTCGAACGTTTCCAACAAAAAACATGATGACAAGTATCTGAGGTGGTGGATAGGCTAATTACCTTGATTTGATCATTGTGCGTTTTATTCATGAACAGAAAAATCACACTATCACCCACAAGTATGTATAATTAGTGTGTGACAATTAAAAAAATAAAAATAGTTAAAAATTATAAATTAAATCCTTTGTTCATGATACAAGGAACAAAGTAACATTCATGAAATCCCCCCTTTTTCTCTTTACTTTCTAACTTGCCAGAGGATTAGTGTGCTCACCAGAGAAAGACAGAGAGAGAGAGAGACAGAGAGAGGGAGAGAGAGAAAAACAAAGTGAGAAAATACTCCCCATGGGGCATGTTCACCCTGCAATCCCTTCTCTTCCATCCTCCTTTCAGGATTTTTGGCATGCACATACATGTGTCCAGCATGTTTTTCAAGCCACCAGGTCCAAGACTCAAACTGCACCATTAGCCACGTGGGATCCTAACCACCATGCCATCCTCTGGCTCTAAACTTCACTATCTATGGCCAGGACTTTTTCCTTCCTTTAAAAAAAAAATTCTTCCTGATAGAATATGTGCACATGCACATGAGAGTGAGAGAGAGTGCACACCCACAAGGGCTGGTCCTGCTGCACTCCCCTTCTCCCAGTCCTCCAGCCCACAGGATCTTGGGCACTCAAGCACATGCCAGGTGTATCTCAGGCTGACAAGTCTGGAGACTGGAACTGAAGTCGCCATGCAGAGTCTGGCTTCTCTTGAGCAGTGCATGACTGCTGCACCACAGAGTTGGCTCTGGGTCAAGACTTTCATCTTGGGACCAGCGGTTAGCATAATAGCTATGTCGCTGGACTCCCACATAGTCGACCACAGTTCGAGTCCCGGACCCGGTGGCTTAAACTCACGCTGGGTGCATATGCATGCGTGCCCAAGATCCCGAGAGGAGAATGGAGGAGAAGGCATTGCGGCGTGGCCATGCCTCCTGGGGGGTGATTTCTCACTTTCTGTCTCTCTGTCTCTCTCTGTCTGGTGAGCGCACGCGCCCTGTAGCAAAAAACTTCTCCCAAAAAAAAGAAAAGAAAAAGATTATAATCTTCATAATACTCCTTAAGGTTTTATGGATGACAAAATTGTAGCCGGAGGAGGTTACAGTTAAGCAACTCATGTCAAAGCCACATGACAAAGCAGAAATCAGAAATCATCTATCACATTCCCAAGCCAAGATTTTACCACTTTACTGAGCCTCTGTAGAGTAGAAAAGACAAGCTGATTACAATAGCGAACATTTATTGAGTGCTTATAACAGGCCGGGCACTATATTATATACTTCACATAGAATTTAATTCTTATAACCAAAATATGAGATAGACACTATTATTACCTCTATTTTATAAATTAAAAAAAAGAAAGAGTGATCAAGAGATTAAATAACGCCCAGCTCCCGAAAGCAAGAACATGACAGACCAGCGTTAGCACCCATTGTCTTCTCCCTGCAGAATTCAAGATCGTCGTCATCTTCTCTTCTAAACACCTAACAGAAGCCTAGAGTGTGGCCTTGGCTTTCCTATTAGGAATCGTTTGAATTTGCAAACCTTTATGAGCTTCAATTTATTGATTCCTTCAAGTGAAAAAAATAATGTTGGATCTGTGTGAGTTAGATCCTACATGTTTGACCACGTAGTTCCAGTCCTGGACCCAGTGACTTGAGAAACATGCCAAGCTCAGGTGCCCAAAATCCTGAAAGGAGGGAGAGATGGAGGAGCAGGGATTACAGTATGACTGTCTCCCATGGGGGTGTTGTCTCACTTTCCTTCTCCCTCTCTCTCTCACACACACAGGCCAGACTCAGCGAACATGCCCTCTGGCAAATTTGCACCCAGCGTGTTTTTCAAGCTTCCCTGTCTTAGACTTAACTGCTCAGTCATCCATGTGAGATCCAGTTACCTTAACCTCCATGCACCAACCAATCCCCCTCTGGCAAATTTTTAGAAATTAAGTAATAATGTCCCTCTTGCTTTCTTGCAGGAGAAAGAGGCTGAATAAGAGCTACTTATAAAGTGTTTTATTAATAGTAGATAACAAAGGTAAAGTTATATTTTGAGTAGAATTCAGGCTAGAGTTCTCTGAAAAGTGGTTTATTACTAAACCTATTGTTGAAAGAGCCACTTATAAGATTAGAGGGAATTACCTATTTTTAATGAATTGTATTGCAAAAGTGTAGTAAATGAGAAAACAATCTTTAATGCAGATCATTTTTGAAAATTTAATGGTAGATAAAATAGACCATTGTCGAACGAGAAAGGCGTATGTTGAATGCCATTAGCCTGAGATTTATCCCTATGTGTGATACCTTGAGTATCTCTGGAAAAGAGAGGCCCGATGGTGCAGGAAGCAAGTCCCCTCCACCTTTATGCCAGTGGCCTCCAGGCTGTTTGCACAAGTCGGGGGGAGACAGAGACATAGACGGGTGCAGACTGACTTCTTGACTCCACAAACCCAGGGCTATCAGCTGGTTCTGAGAGTGGCCTGGTGTTCAGAGTCTTGCTCACAGAGCCTGCAGAGTGAGCAATGATTTATCGGGCATTTTCTAGCTCTGTGAAAGTCAAGGATCTTCAGGACCAGCAGCTGGCGTAATGACTATGTCACTGGACTCCCATGTAGCTGACTGCAGTTCGAGTCCCAGATGCAGTGGTTTAAACGCACGCCGGGCGCGTGAGCATGTGTGCCCAAGATCCCGAGAGGAGAATGGAGGAGAAGGGATTGCGGCGTGGCCATTTCCCCTAGGGATTGATTTCTCTCTTTCTGTCTCTCTATCTGTCTCTGTCTTTGGTGAGCGCACGCGCCCTATAGCAAAAAAACTCTCAAAAGAAAGAAAGAGAGAGAGAGAGAGAGAAAGAAAGAAAGAAAGAAAGAAAGAAAGAAAGAAAGAAAGAAAGAAAGACAAGGATCTTTGTAAGTGAGAGCGTAGGGTACAGAGGCAAATAGACCCATTTACAGACAGGAATACAAAGAACAATGAGACTAAGGTGTTTGAAGATCAGTAGGTAAGATCTGGAACCCATTCTCTCTCCAAATAACCAGACATCCGGCCCTGGGTGGTCAAGACTAAGATGGGCACGCTGTCAGCATCAGCTCATTCTATGGGAGAATCGGTCCAGAGGGTGACGACTGCTGACCCATTGTCTCCTCAATACACTGAAGCTGCTGAGCATGTCAGGCAGGTCAGGCCACCCACTGTTCAGGCATTCGAGAAGTTGATGGAGGTTAAGGTGCTATGGGTCTACCCACTGGGAGGCTGCCGGTCGGGAAGCGAGGGTTGGAGGAAAGATTGAAGCTAAGTCTATGACTGACCATGGGCAAGGTGCTTCCCCTTAAGGGGCCTTCTTTTCTCCTGTGGTAAATGGAAGAGATGGACGAGCAGCCAGCCCGGGGAAGGCCACGTCTCTGCTGTCAGTGGAGGGAAAGTAGGCAAAGAGGTGGTGACCAACGTCTGCCCCAGGGACTGTGCGAGCCCAGAGGAGAGGCGGAGGGGAAGCAATCATGTGGCCTGAAGGACGACCTGAAGAGCCCAACACACCTGCATTGTCAACATTCCTAGCCGGGGCCTGGCCTGGGGCTGCTCTGGAAAGGCACAGAGTGAGTGCTGCAAATGAAGACTCATCCCTATCTCCAGGGGCTTCCAGCCTTGCCGAGAGGAGGCCTTTCCCCAGGGGACTTTCTATTGATTATGAGGTGGAGGTGGTCAGAGACCAGAGCTGTGGTGGCCCGGACCGCCTGCAGCTTCCAGACACTCTTACACCTTGTGGTGTTCCACCTCTGCTGACAACCTTTTACGACTTCATCCTTTGCCTTCAGGATAAAGTGGATCAGGGTTTTGTGAGATCAGACTCCTTTCCTCAGACCGGACTGGTGTTTCTCAGCCTCAGCGCTGTGGGTATTTGGGGTGGAACAGCTCGCTGCGGGCGCTGCCTTTGGCCTTTACTCACATTGTCAGCAGCACACCCCACCCAAGTTGTGACAACCAAATATGTCACCAGACACAGCCACGTGTCCCCTAGGAGAGCAAAATCACCCCAGCTTGTGAACTGCTGGCCAGGGGAGGGTCGGCCACCTAAACCACTCTCACTTCTACGGACAGCCTCCCTCTCTTTCCCAGTGGCCTTTGCCCATGGTTCTCCTGCTCCACGGGAGTCACCCTGACTGGTCCTTCAGATCTCCAATTCCCATGCCTCAGGGACCCTCTCAGCCTGGCCAGGTGCCCTCTCTGGCTCTCACTGCCCCAAGGGCACCCCTGAGTTGTCACCAGCTGGAGACCAGTCTGTCTGTCTCTCTCACTGGACTGGGAACCCAGGAGGGCAGAGCTGGGCTGTCTCAGTCACCACTGTGTCCCCAGCACTGCTTAGCTCAGGGCCAGGCACAGAGCTGGGATATAATTTGTGGAAATCATTAGATTTTGAAACAGGCCAGACTGAAGTGGATTTCTGTGCTTTCTGAGGGTGGATCCAGCAGTCAGTGAGGAGGCACTGGAAAACCTGACTTTCTCTAGCCCCAGCCCCACGTGCATGCTGTCCACAGCCTCCCAGGCCCCTTCGTGATTGCCCGGAGATGGTATGTGAGGTTGGACCTGCAGGTCTGGGAGGAGGAATGGTGTCTGCAGCACTGCTAGATCCACAGCCAGCATGCCATGGGGGGCCTAGCGTAGCACAGGTGACCCACGGGACCCCCATGCCCACACCCAGCCGGCCTACTCCTCCCCGGCCCCGGGCCTTGGGTCTGTCGTTGCTTCCTTTAGCTCACATGCTCTGAGCTCCACTGCACACGAGGCCCAGGGCTGGTACTGGGCACTCAGCTGTGAACAGACAGGCCCTGTCCTCTCAGAGCTCAGGTTCTAGTGAAAGGGAGAGCAGGGAGGGCAAGACGAACAAGGACGAACAGCCAACGGGATACGTAAGGAAAACATACGGGGGTCCGCTCGTGGTAAGTGCCGGGAAGAGAAAGGGCTGCAATTCCGAGAGCGTGGACATTCAGACGGAGACCGGAAGGAGGTGGCGGAGGGAGTCACATCTGTACCTGGTCCAGGATAAAGGGGACAGCCAGTGCAAAGGTCCTGAGGTGGGAAGTCGCTGGAGCAAGGGAGAGCAAGGAGGGAGGGGGCCAGGCCGTGCACACCCTGGGAGCCGTGGCGAGGATTTCGCCTTTCTTCCCATCCAGTGGGAGCCACTTTTTATTTTAAACCAACAGGGGCCGTGTGCACTTGCCAGAGAGAAAGAGAGGGAAAAACATAGCGAGAGGGAGATCATAGGACGTGGCGGTGCTATCATCCTTTCTCCTCCAGGGCCCCATCCTACCGGGACTTGAGGCATGCACACACATACGCCCCGTGTGTTTTTCAACGCACCAGGACCACAATAGGAGCCTCCGTTGGCCAAGTGAGATCCAGCTCTCTTAATCACTAGGCCACAGGGCCGGCCCAAAAGTTAGCTGCATGAGGAGGTACAGTTCAGACACCGTAACGTTTGCTCCTGGGTCGCGTAGGGTTTAGTGACTTTGAGTACGTTTATGTGGTCGCACCATGGGGACATCTCCACAGTCCGTCTCAGAACGCCTCCACCCTCTTAGAAAGTTCTCTCTTGCCCTTTTGCAGCCACAAGACTCTGCCATAGCCTAGCCCAATCCCAGCCCCAGACAGGCACTGAGAGGTTTCTCTCTCTCTCTCTCTCTCTATATATATATATACATGTATATGTATATATGTATACATACACACACACACACACACACACACACACATATATATAATATATATATATATATAAGTTGGCTTTTTCGAAACTGTTCTTGTATGTGAAATTAAACCAAAACAATCTGTATTTTGTTTAGATTTTTAAACATTTTTCATGCAATCATGAATCTCCAGAATAAACAGAAACGTCCTTCAAAATGATGGCAGTGCTGCCTTTCCACTTTGGTTTATAAACTGAGGCGGAGAGAGGCCAAGTGAGTCATGGCGGCCATCGCACGAGTCAATCACAGGAAGAAGAAAAGAAGCAGAGACATGATGTGGAGACTTTCAGCGCTCCTTCCGGATTGCCTCTGAGTGTTTAAACTTTTCACCCTATTAAAACTCTCTCCAATGGAAACAGCCGTAGGTAGGAGATCCCAGTGCTTGTTGGCTGGAAAAAGCATGCTCTGTATGTTTGTGTTTGATAACAGTGTTATGGTTACTGAGGTATCAGCTCCTGTTTCTGGAGCTTTGTAGGATTCCCCGATGCGGAGGCAATGTTTGTGTGCACAAGCTCCTCAGTTCAATATTTTCTTTAATGTCTGGTTGCTATGGAATAATACAAATCAGTGAATTTCCTTGATTTCCAAGCTAGTCTAAATGGGTTCTTAAATATAATTAAATGTGAATGAATTATATCGTGTAGCAATTTTTCTACCCATATGCCATTTCATAAAAGAAAAAGACTACATAGATGGAACGGCACGGGCACTCCTCAGAGAGAAGAACAGAATAAAAGCTAGTAAAGAGTTCAAAGTGAGCCCCTTGGGGCTCACAGATGCTGTGATGATGTTTAAGGGTGCTGACCATGGTTCAAGTCCTGGCATGGCGGCTTGCTGTCTCATTTTCTCTCCCTCTCTCTCTGTCAAATGAAAATAAATAAATAAAGTTAAATAAAATAACTCTTTTAACAAAAAGAAAGAAAAAAGTGATCCCTTAACAAACAGTCTGGTTAAATTGGACTCTAGTCGTGTCCCTTGCTGCCATGTCTGTTTGTCCTGTTAGGCTGTGGTCCCCAGGACAGTAGCAATGTCAGGAACTACTGGCGGAGTCTGGTTAAACAAATAGACTTGTAGCTGTAGCTGTATCTATAGAAATCCTAAATTGGAATGTAACAGAGAAGACAAAATAAAGCAGAAACTCAGTCATTGACTTGGCTGATTTCTCGGTCTTCACGTACCCACTTTGTGCAGTTTTTAAGGTTTTTCAAGACAAACTTTGAAATTCTGGTATATGGGACCTCTTAGCAAACAATTTATAGAATGATCAAAATATAGTAATCTCATAGCCAGAGGGAGACAATACACAATTTAAATTGTCAAGTCCACATGGAATAGGGGCCCGTAAAGGTTCTGAAAACAGCATAGGAATAAGTAGGACCATAGTTAAAGAGAACAGTAATGGATGTACTATCCATTCAACTGCAGAATATCAGAGTAGTGGAATTTGTTCACGTAAAAGTACCTGCTGCCGATGGAGAGGACGCAGCTAACTTATTCTAGCAAGAATAACCCCAAGAGAGACTCAGAATGGAGAATAAAGTTTGCTCTTAGGCTTATAAACATTTACATATTAGAGTAAGTAAGATGATCAAGGCCAAAGCAAGAACAGGTTTATAAATATGTGCATTTCACTGAAAGTAGTCTTGGTGGTCTGCGACCCAGAGAGAGTTCCTCAGTTTCCAGAACACACTGAAGACCAGAGCAGTGATTTATTCCCAATGGGGAAAGGCGCTCGTAGAACTCTAGAAACGGGTGACCTGGAGCATGCTATCAGATCTAGGAAGCTCACAGAGGAACACCAGGACCATCTCTGAGAGGTTTCTTTCTTTCTTTCTTTCTTTTTTAACTTTATTTATTTATTTTTAATTTGATCAGAGAAGGACAGAGAGATAGAGAGAGAAAAAGGGAAAGTGAGAAAGCAAACCACCAGGTCTGGAATTCAAACCAGTCCAACGCCCTTAAACACCATGCCACCTGCCACCCCCTACGGGATGTTTCTTAAACACAAATGTCTAGTATTTAGTAGGATGACATTTATGTATCCTATTAATAGCAACATGGTCAAGCCCAGGGAGCTCTACAGGACACTGACGGAAACAGAGCACCACAGACCTGTGACCAGAATGATTCTGTGGAGTAGATCTCCTCGCCCTATGACATGTTGTTCTGTATATGAGCAAGAGATAAACTTCCTACTAAGTCTATGCGAGTTCAGGGTTGATCTTGTAAAGTCTCAGCATCCTGAATGACACAGAGTTGGTATGAGATAGGAGGGGCCGCCTCAAGGAAACCTGAACTGTGCCCTACGACTCCCCGAGGATAGGCACCTGAGCATTTGGTAGTCATCGTCTGCAGTAAGGGCTAAGGTAGACTTGTAGCTATAGTGGAGGTTGGATGATAGAATACTGGCCCTACGTAGCATATTGTTAAAAGAAAAATAGAATTGACCCCATAGCCTGGCAATTAAGGGAGTCAGATTCCATGTGGCTGACCATAGTTCAAATCCCAGACTTGGAGGCTTGAAAAACATGCTGGGCATTGTGTGTACATGCCCCAGATTCCAAGATGATGAAGAAATGGAGAAGGGGTTATGGTGTGACCATGCCCCTTTGAGTGGTGCTTCTCCCCTCTCTCTGTCTCTCTCTCTCTCTGGGAATGCATGCACCCCACGACAACTCAACAACAACAACAACAATAGTAATAAATAAACAAAAGCAAAAAGTAATTTTAGGGCTAGCTCAGACTGTGGTAAGGCAGCTGGATCTCACATGGCTGATTATAGGGCTCCAGTCCCAGATCTCTGGTGGCTTGAAAATCACATTGGGCACGTGTATGTGTGCCCAAAATTCTGAGCACAGAATGGAGGAGAAGAGAGTGCAGTGTGCAGTGTGGCCATCCTTCCTAAGAAGTGCTTTCTCACTTTTCCTCTCTCTTTCTCTGGTGAGTACACATGCCCTGTAGCAAACTTAAAAAATAATAACAATAATAATTGTTAGCAAGCAGATATGGAGAGTAGAGTACTATTGCATGGGGTCTCCATGTGTTTTAAAAAAAAAAAAAAAAAAAAAAAAAAGGACCAGCAGTTAGCGTAATGGCTATGTTGCTGGACTCCCACGTAGTCGACCGCGGTTTGCGTCCCAGACCCTGTGGCTTAAAACTCATGCCAGGTGCGTGTGCCTGCGTGCCCAAGAACCCGAGAGGAAAATGGAGGAGAAGGGATTGCGGCGTGACCATCCCCCCTGGGGGGTGATTTCTC
>NW_006199308.1:933503-957452 GCF_000334495.1 Tupaia belangeri chinensis
AGGGCCTTAAAAAAAAAAAAAAAAAAAAAAAAAAAAAACCTGGATGCTTCTGAAACCAAGCAGTGGAAATGAACTGGGAATTTTTGTTAAGTTATAAGGGTACAGAAAGACTCTGCTGTCCTTAAAGAAAAGAGATGGGGGAGCCATACTGTCTCTGTTGTTACAGAGTCACAAACAAAATTATAACAGATATTGTGAACATTATCTTTAAAATTCAGTTTTTTTGACATTTTGAAAGTTGTTTATTAACTGACAGGAACTGTGGAGTATGAGCAAAAATTTTTTGTATGTAAAGTAAATGTTTGTGGGAAAATGTAAAAATAATTAAATAAATGATTTTTAAAAAGGGAAAAAGGGGAAGGAATGGGAGGAGAAGGGAAGGGTAGAGGAAGAAAGCAGAGAAGAGAAGGAAAGAGAAGAAGAGAAGGAAAGAGAAGAAGAGAAGGAAAACAGAAAAGACAAGACAAAACCTTTGACTTGACCTTCTCCTACTCCCCAAACTTGAGGTCTTCTTGATGCTGCTTCCCAGTTGAGAGAGGAAATAGGGCTAGAAGCAAAGAAATTAGCTCAACGATTGTGACCAGGAACGTTACTGCACACAGTGCTGTCTGGAAGCACATGGCTTCGAAGCCTGCCTTCCTAAAGGGCTTGCAGAGCCAAGATCACCCAGCGTCTATGACAATTCTCAGATATCCAGAGTCACACAGAGGACAATGAATGGCGTGAAAAGGGCGTAACCTCCAACACCCCATTCAGAGGTAGCCAGAGGGGAGAAAAGAGAGGAATAACCTCCAGAAAGGCAGAGCGAGGAAATGATGGGCAAGAGATGTGCTCTCAATGAGTACAACCAGCTTCCATTCAAGGAACTTTCCACTGTCAGGGGCTGAGGGCCTCCACAGAGCTTACCCAATAGAATTGCACAATTTTCATGTACTTTCATTTCCTCCTTTAATACATGGGAATGTCTACCTCTGGCTATCATGGATCTACCACTACATGTGAATGGGGAGGACGGAGTGATCACTTCTCCTTTCTAACTTACAGAGCATGAAGTTATGGGGATCCACAACCTGAATGGGTGCAGAGAAATTAACACAACCCAGTGATCCAGGATTTAGACCAGAAGATTTGAATGGCATTTCTCTTTCAATTTAATAAGAACTTTATCAAAGTACAATTTATGTACAATAAAATGTACCCATTTAAAGTGTGCAATTTGATGTTCATTCATGAAAATATAGACATAGGAGTGTAAATCCACAGACGCAATTATGATATAGTATGGTTCTTTTTTTTTTTTTTTTTGGAGGGGGGGTGCTCTAGGGCATGCACACTCCCCTAAGAGACAGAGAGACAGAAAGTGAGAAATCATGCCGAGGGGGCACGGTCACTCTGCAATCCCTTCTCTTCCATTCTCACACACATGAACTCTGTGTGAGTTTTAAGCTGCTGGGTTCGAGGCTCGAACCAAGGCTTGAATGTAACCATTAAGCCACCTGCTGGTCCTGATATAGTATGTTTCTTCTTCTCTGAAGATCTAGTCTCTGATTAGGTTTCCAAAGGCTTAAGTTTATTTTCCATTTACTGAATTCTATATAAATTGAATCAGCTAATATTACTCTTCTGTATCTAGAGTTTTCACTCGGTACAATTATTTTGTGAATCATCCGTGTCATTGAATGCATCAATAGTGCGTTGGGTTTTGTTGCTGTTTACTCTTCAATCATATGAATGTCTCATCTTTTTCACTCACTTCTTGTCCCGACCTGAGGGGGCAGTCGAACAGGTTTCCTGAGGGAAGGAGTGAGAGCTGGGACAAGCAGCGCAGTGTTACAACACGGAGATGACACAGTGTCTTCAGGGTTATTCGTTTATTGTGGGCAGCATGGTACAGCACAGAGACGACGCGGTGTCACAACTCTTTAGGGTCGTCCGGAGATGACGCGGTGTTACAAATCTTCAAGGTCTTCTGGAGGACGATGCGGTGTTACAACTCTTCAGGGTCTTCAGGGTCTTCCGGGTCGTCTGGGTCATCTTCCTGGTCGTCTGGGTCGTCTTCCTGGTCGTCTGGCGATTGTGGGCCAGGCATCGTGGTTATATACATGCTGGTGGGCCGTGATTGGTTGTAAAAGATGGGTTATGATTGGTTGCTTTTGGACCAATCATGAGGTGCCAGTCGGAGGTATTCTAGTGGCCAATCAGAGCATGGTTTCGAAGGTTAGGTTTTTGAAGGGAACCAATTGTGGCCTTTGGCATTGTGTAATTGTTTGCTTTCTGAGAAACCCGAGATATTCGCTGGTGCGCAGCCTCCCACAACTTCTTGATGGACATTTATTCACTTGTTGGCTTATTTGAAGTTTTACAAGTTACAATGATGTTTTTAGGATCATTCATATACTAAGTCACTGTATGGTCTGTGTTTTCTATTTTCCTGGGTAAATATGTAGAAGTGAAATGGTGGGGTAATCCAGTGATGAAAGCCTGTAAAAAACTAAAATATAGTTATCTAGAATCTGTTTAATTTTGTGTTTCCATCAGCAGCATATGAGAGCATTCCATCTGATCCTTCTTGTCAACATTTGGTATGGTCAGTCAGTATTTATTTATTTTTTTATTATTATTTAATTTATTTAATTAGTTAGTTTAGTTTGTGACAAGGTGCATGCACTCGCCAGAGACAAATAAAGAGAGAGGGAAAATAAGAAATCACCCACTACAGGTGATGGCTATGCTGCAATCCCTTCTCCATTCTCCTCTTGGGATTTTGGGCACATTACACATGCACTGGTATGTTGTTCTTTTTGGTTGTTTTTTGTTGTTTGTTTGTTTTTTTAGATTTTTGCATTAGGGTGTGTGCTTACTGGAGAGGAGACAGAGAGAGGCAGTGAGAAATCACCCCCCAGTATATATGACCACACTGCAATCTTTTCTGCTCCATTCTCCTCTCAGGATTTTGGGCACGCATGCACACATACCTGGTGTGTCTTTCAGGCTGTCAGGTCCAGGGCTCCAACCGCAGAGTCAACACTGTGGGATCCAGTGCTTTAACCACCATGCTGCTTGCTGGTCCTACATTTCTTTAATGAAGGCCAAGCTCCTCTTCTATTTTTTAAAGTTCATTTATTCCACTGATGAGAGGAATGGAGAGAGAGACAGATGTACAGCAACCCCTACCGCATCCTCACACTGCAACCGACTCCCAGCCTTTAGCCAGCCCTGCCTGGATCATGGATGCTCCTTGCCCAGCATATTCAGAAAGGTCTCTGGACTTGAACTGGGAACCTCCCTATGTAAGATAGCCTTGCATAACATTGGCTGCTGTGTCACCATCTGGCCCCCACAGCTCCTCTGGAATGGCCTTCTCTAGCTCTGTCTCTGGGTTCTGACAATTTCTTACCCTTTTTTTCAGGTCCAAAGACAATAAAGTCTTCTCAGAGTGCTGCGTGAAGTCCTTTGTTTTTCTGAACATTGCCCTTGTGTTTGTAAACACTCCCTTTATCAAAATCTCTTACATTACTCCTTTTGCATCATCTGCTTTTCACTGGGGTGTGGCTAATAATACAAATTAAAGTGATGTGTCCCTAAGGATAATTCCTACGCACAGTTCAGCTCACAGATGTCGGGGTGTGTACATTTGTGTGTTTGTGAGTATGTGCTGTGTGTGAAGTGGAGGTTCCTTCTCTCCTCTCCCATCAGCCTGCAATCTGCAGCCAATATTCTGTTGCTTCATTTCCTAAATAGGCAGGAAATTTTGAGCCCAAGAGCTAGGATCTGGCTGACCAGTTGTTCTTAGCTAGATTCTGGCCTCTTCAGGGGAGATTCTGAACCCCGATTGCCATTGCAGGAAGGTTCATTGTTGCCAGATGTCAGGAGGTTCCAAAAGCATAAAGCTCCATTGTCAAGGCCTTCTAACATCCGAGGATTTTGGTACATTGGTTATTTTGTTTGGTTTTCCCGCTGATTTAAATATAAAAACATCTATATTCTTCTTTGGAATAAAGTTAAGACTTGGTGGAACAAAATTTTAACTATTTTCGAATGAATGTATTAATAAAATGACATGATTTGCCAGAAAATAAGAAAAAAACAAGACTAAGACCTGAGGTTTTATTATTTTTCCTGACGTCTAAACTTCAACAGATTCGGAATGAGAATGCACTGGAAATCTGGAAATAAGCCAGTCTACACCTGGCAATGCCTTTCCCAGTGTCTGCAGCTGAAAATAAGCCCAGCCATCACGTATTGAGCAGTTACTACATCATGGCCACTGTTTTTAGCATCTTACTTGTGCTAACTCATTTAGTTCTCACAGCAAGAAGGTAAGCATTATAGATCAGCCTTGCTATACTATGTGAGAAACCGGGACACAGAGGTTAATAACAGGCAGAGTAAAATTTGAACCCGGGTAGTCTAACTCCAGAGCCTATGCTCTTAACCACTGCACGGCACTGCTTTTGTCACCCAGACAATGAGATCTGGTATAAAGATCTCCAAAGTCTCCTTCAGCTCCAAGTCTCTATGCTTTTGGATCTTTTTTCTTCCCTACATAGAAGGTGAATAAATTCCCCTTGATATCAAGAGTGCGCTCATTTCTCACGATATACAACACTGTGCCACCAGACCCACTGGGCCTCTGCTGCGGTCCTTCCTCATGCCTCATGGCCCTTCTTACTTGCAATCACTTCTACTCAACTGTGAGCCTCTCGGGGTCATAGACTGTTTGGATCTTCTCTGGAATTCACTCCAGAAAATGCCCTTGGACACTCTACCGCCACCACAGCCTAGACGCATCGCCATCCACAGAGCTAGACCTTCTGTGATAGTACATTTTCCTTAGAGCCTGAAAGTCCACCAGTTCCAGGATGACATGTTTGCCTGTCACAGTGTCCAAACATATTTCCATTAGGGCATCCAAATCTTTCCTACTTTCTCCATCTCTTCTGATGAAAACTTCTTTCTATGATTCCCTCCTCTCAACCTTTCCACAGACACTTGTGAGACTACCAGCTGTGCTGATCAAATTCTCCTGCCTTCTCAGTTTCCACTCAGTATCTACACTTTTGAGGAAATCATCTCTGACACTGAAAAGGATTTCTAGAGGTGAAATTAGCAAAATGGACATGAAGACTTAAGGGTGGAGGACTATTTTGCAACAAAGCAGTTGATCTTTAGGAACTCCATTACAAATAACTAGCCCACAGGGTAAAAATAACTCAGATAATGCCTCTTGAACGGGACCAATCTTCATACAAGTTCCCCAGCTGAAATAGCACTCAGAAACCTGGCGCTTCCTGGAAAACACATAAAAAGCAGTTAAATCTTCAGTCAGACCATACTTGAGATAAAGAAAGCCTATCTTAAATGTGAACAGATGGATCTGTTTTTTTAAAGTTTAGGAGCAAACGTTACCACTTTGGAATGGTCAGTTTACATTCTTCAGGTTTCTTTAGCTGTGTATCCAGTGCGGACCTACTTGTTTTCAAGCTCCAACAGGAAAATAAGAACAGATGCTACAAAGTCCAAAATCTTGGTCAAGGTGAAAATTCAAGAAGGGATCATTTCTTGCTGAGGCTCTTCTCTTTTGGAACCATCTATCCTAACTTAAAGAAAAAATATTTCTTTGACGTCTATCAAGAACTGTAAGGTTTTAGGGACCAGCAGTTAGCGTAATGGCTATGTCGCTGGACTCCCATGTAGTCCACCGCAGTTCGAGTCCCGGACCCAGTGGCTTAAACTCACACCGGGCATGTGTGCATGTGTGCCCAAGATCCCGAGAAGGAGATGTGGTGTGGCCATCCCCCTGGGGGATGATTTCTCGCTTTCTGTCTCTCTGTCTCTCTCTGTCTTTCTGGCAAGCGCACACGCCCTATAGCAAAAGCCTCCCCCACAAAGAAAAAGAGAAAAAAAAAGAACTATAAGGTTTTAATTAATATTCTCCTATTTGTATCTTAGCTTACTTCAAGTGTGAATTGTTTAAGAAGTAATCCATCTTCATTTCATTCAAATGAGTTTGTTATCCAGACCCTTAATTCATTTTTTGGACCTGTATTCAAAACTAGTCCATCATAAGGCCAGCTGACAGTGAGTGTGGTGGTTAACATGGCTGGACCCCACATAGCCTACCACGCAGTTTAAGTCCTGGACTGGCAACCTGAAAACATGCCAGGCATGTCTGCCCATGTGCTCAAAATCCTGAAAGGAAAATGGAGAAGGTATTGCCACATAGTCACCAATGGCTATGTCGCTGGACTCCCATGTAGTCCACCGCAGTTCGAGTCCCGGACCCAGTGGCTTAAACTCACACCGGGCATGTGTGCATGTGTGCCCAAGATCCCGAGAAGGAGATGTGGTGTGGCCATCCCCCTGGGGGATGATTTCTCGCTTTCTGTCTCTCTGTCTCTCTCTGTCTTTCTGGCAAGCGCACACGCCCTATAGCAAAAGCCTCCCCCACAAAGAAAAAGAGAAAAAAAAAGAACTATAAGGTTTTAATTAATATTCTCCTATTTGTATCTTAGCTTACTTCAAGTGTGAATTGTTTAAGAAGTAATCCATCTTCATTTCATTCAAATGAGTTTGTTATCCAGACCCTTAATTCATTTTTTGGACCTGTATTCAAAACTAGTCCATCATAAGGCCAGCTGACAGTGAGTGTGGTGGTTAACATGGCTGGACCCCACATAGCCTACCACGCAGTTTAAGTCCTGGACTGGCAACCTGAAAACATGCCAGGCATGTCTGCCCATGTGCTCAAAATCCTGAAAGGAAAATGGAGAAGGTATTGCCACATAGTCACCCCCCTTGGAGATGCTTCAGATCTCTCTCTCTCTCTCTCTCTGTCTCTCCTCTCTCCCTCATACATTCTATAGCAATCTGAAAAATCAAACAACCACCACTCAGAAAGTCTTTTATAGGATATTAGATGTAATAACATATTACATTCTATACGTGCTACATCAATGAGCAAATATTTGGAGGCACCTATTAAATGTTAGGAATTCTGATAGAGTCGAAGAACACGGGAATGAGTAAACCAGGATATTGGGAGTTGTGTTGGGAGAGGCTGGCCCACGCTTAATTGGCCATAATGCATTTTGACTTTGCAATATCGATGGATGAACAAAATGATGTTAGAGTGATGTCATGGTGGTTACTTTAGGCAAGTTTCAGGAGAAGATAGAGAAAGTTGCCTACAGCTTAAACGTCTTAAGTAAGTGTAGGAGATAAGGAGTCCTCTAGTTGGGCAAAGGGAATAAGAGCATTCCAGATAAGGGGAGCTCCAGCTACTCTGTGAGAGGGAAAAAAAAAAAGTATTAACTCTCTGAAGCCAGACTTTTTGATTCATTTAATCATTTTTCTCCAGCATGGAACTAGATAACCTAATAAGATAAAAGACTTGGGTAACCTAGGTTTTAATATTCCTCTTCTACAAAATCCAAACGGAAATAATTCAAGGGGAATAGAAAAGCAAACACTTGCTTATTTGTAAAGATAATGTACCTGATAGAAATTAAAATTACTTGGGAATAGGCTCTCCTTTAACTCAGGGCTACATCACAGATTCCATTGGACCTAAGCATTCTTGATTTTTTGGGCCCCTTCCTCCATAAAAAAAAAAATAGGAAAAATTATATTTTTGCCAAAAAAAAATATATCGGGGCCAGTAAATGGCATAATGGCTATGCTGCTGGACTCTCATGTAGTCAACCACAATTCGAGTCCCGGATCCAGCAGCTTAAATTTACACTGGGCATGTGTGCATGCATGCCCAAAATCCCAAGAGGAGAATGGAAAAGGGATTTCAGTGTGGTCATCCCCCTGAGGGATGATTTCTCACTTTCTGTCTCTCTGTTTCTCCAGCAAGTGCACGTGCACTCCCCGTTTGCCCCAGGCAGTGCACGTGCACGGTAGGAAAAAAAAAAAAAAAAAAGAAGAAGAAGAAGCGCATCACCATGCTGTGTGGCTCCTGATAATTCCTCTCCTCTCCAAACCACCATATTTCTTTGCTCTTAGACATGCAGATCTTGTTCTCAAAGAATTAATGACTCTTTCCAAAGGCCAGAGGGACATCATCCAGGACAGCAGATCATGTACAAACATGATCACTGAGACCGGAATGGAGCCAGACATTTTCTGATGGGTGGGACCACCACTAATTCTGGGATGAATTCCACAACATGGATCACTAGGCCCTCAAACTAACTTGAAATAATGACCTTTTCCAAATTAACAACCTCTGAACAAACCGGTCTCCAATTAGCCATTACATAGGGTCTCACACTATGAGACTACCCTAAGATACAGCATAACCTATAGGACATGTGACCTCCTACCGTAAGAAGGACACATGCACAGATCCCTCCCAGCTGGGAAATAAACCTGAAACCCAAATCACATAGTGGCAACCCATTTCAGGACCCTCCCTTTTTAAGAGCTCTGATCTTTCCACTTCCTTCAATAAACTCTCCACTTGCTATTGTAATGCCCAGGACTGGCAATCTTACTGACACAGTGGGTCAGAGTTGAGAGCCCTGCCTGTTAGTTGGGCTGGGTTTTTATTTGACCTTTGGGGGTGGGGGGAAGTAGAGGGGCACTCAGGCAGCAGGAAAGCACTCAGGCAGTTAGACACTGGCTGCAGATTTCAAGAAGGGTAGTTGTCTTTTACTCTTTGGAAAGAAAGTTACTTCAGGTCTCTGTTATTTCTTTTGTCTTTTATCATTGGCCAGTCCTGGTGGGGTGATGGTCTTGTGACCTTCTCCTACGTGATTGGCTTGCCTCCTTGAAATGGCGGTGATTCTCAGCAAGGTGGGTTTAACAAAATGGAAAGAAGTGGAGTCACTCTGGCCCTTCACTATCTCCTCTATGTGTCCTGGTCTCTAATTCTTCCTGAGCAAGAGACAAGAACGCATGTCCAGCTGTGGATGCTAGGCCTGACCACACCTATACGCCCGTGTCCCTGCATCACTAAGGAAGTATTTTTGTTATTGTTGTTTGTTTATGTTTATGTTTTCAATCCTGATTCTGAAACCAATTAAATTAGATTCTCTAGGTGTGGGGCCCAAATAGCAGTAATTTTTAAAGCTCTTCAGGTGATTCCAGTTTGAAAGCCAGTGTTGTAACAGCAGCACTTGTAAGACAGTCTTTGAAACATAAGAGGTCTTCAAAAAAGTTCATGGAAAACACAGCATGAAAGAACTGTTCATGGATTTAAAAATATTTTGACACCAAAAGGAACTCTTACTTTAATACTATCTTTCCATGAAATTTTGGAAGTCCCTCTGTGTGTACACATGCACACACACACGCACATGAGTAACATGTTGCATTATAACAACATGTTGACACATGAATCTCTTTATTAGATGGAAAACGTTAAGCAGCATTTCTCAATTATTTTTGTCTGACCCACCACCAAGTTCAATGACTAGCATTGAGTAGGCACGCAATAAATGTTTTTATTGAATGAGTAAAGGGGTGAATGAATTGCCACATGTCCTTAAACTTTTACTTTCCCTCTGACATTTTCCTTTTTCATTGTCTTACTCAAGATTCTCAACCCTACCTGCACATCAGAATCACCTGGGGAGCATTGTAAAAATACACCGGCCCCACCCTAGACTAATTAAATCCGATTTTCTAAAGGTGGGGTTCAAATCCTTTTTCAGAGATCCTTAGGCGATTCTAAAGCAGAGCCAAAGTTGAGAATCATCAACTAATTTTTACTCTTTAAGACTGTCTTTAAGGCTCAGAAAACCTTTTCTTTTTTTTTTTAATTTTTTTTTCTTTTTTTTTTTTTTGGAGAGGTTTTCGCTATAGGACGCGTGCGCTCGCCAGACAGACAGAGAGAGACATAGAGACAGAAAGTAAGAAATCACCCCCCAGGGGGGATGGTCACACTGCAATCCCTTCTCCTCCATTCTCCTCTCGGGATCTTGGGCACACACGCACACGCGCCCGGCGTGAGTTCTAAGCCACCGGGTCCGGGACGCAAACCGCGGTCGACTACGTGGGAGTCCAGCGACATAGCCATTACGCTAACTGCTGGTTCCCAGAAAACCTTTTCTGATACTTTCCCACAAATAGTTTTTGATTTCTTAACATTCTGGCTGCTATTAAGAGAAAAATATATCATTTTAATCTTAAGTATTTTTTATTTCATCCATGCATGTGTGAAGCAAGCATTTGATGGTAGGAATCATGTTTTCTAGCACAAGATCTGCTTTCCTCAGAGAGCCGAGAATACGGCTGGGCAGAATTTCCAATAATTGGTGGCTAAAAGCAGTTCAAGGAACTTTGTGTTAAGGATACTATTTTTGTTGAGCCAGGTCTGGCACATACTATTCACTAGATCTTCAAGAACCAATAAATTGTTCAAAATTTTCAATGTGTTAGAGTAGTCGATTAATTTTCTCAACCAGTCCCTGGTTTTACTATTAGACCTTGAAGTTTGATAACACACATGATGACTAGCTCCCTGAAGGGCATAATTCTACTTACATATCAAATGAAGATCAATAGGCTGATTCAGTTTATCAAAGGACAAGGCAAGGAGATTCAAAATTCTGAGTACACTGCTATCTTCTACATTCCAACCTTTAGCTGATTTTCCTTGGGAGGAAGTAAAATGGTGCAAGAATTTGGGAGGTACCTATTAGCACCCACCTTGGGCATGTGAACTGAACACCTCATTATTTTCATAGGCAGATCAGAGAATACCATAATGCTTATTAAAAATGCTGATGTTTTATTAGTCAGCATTACTGTGCTGCTGAGTAGTATGAGTTTGGTAACTTAGCAGTTAATGGATATGCATTTATGAATGAGTGTGTTCCTTAGCAAAAGGATACACATGCCTCATCTGTACTGGACAGGCAAAAGAGACAACGTGAATACAGAGATGTATTTCGTCAATCTGTATCTGATAAAAGAACAGCCTTCAATACTTGAGGGGAAGAAAATCACACATTTACAATTGCATAGCGCAGATGCAAAATCTGAGTTCATTAGTATTCAATAACTTGGCTTATCTGACATTTGTATAAAATGAAGTCACCAGAATGGTGATTGTCTTAAGTCTTTATAGAGTCTATACATTCTTATTCAGGACTAAAGAGACTATAATCTTTTCAAGAAGAATTTAGTGAGTCATTTCTTTTTTAATTCCCAGAAAGCAGAATGCTTGTCAGAAAGAGATGGAGAGATAGAGAGAGAAAGCACAACCCAATGAGGCATGGTCATGTTGCAGTCACATCTCCTCCATTTCTCTCTCTCTCTCTCTCTCCTCTCTTTTTAATTAGCTATGGGGTGTGTGTGCTTACCAGAAAGAGACAAAGAGAGTAAGAGACAGAGACAGAGAGAAATCACCACCCATGGAAGATGGTCACACTGCAATGCCTCCTTCTCCATTCTCCACTCAGGATTTTGGACACATACACACACACCTCCGCACAGTTTTCAAGCTATTGGATCCGAGACTTGAACCACTCAATCAGCCAAATGAGACCTAATTAGTTTAACCACCATGCTACTGGCTGGCCCTCCTCCATTTCTCCATTCTATTAGGATTTTAGATATATGCAAACACACGCACATAGCTGGCATGATTTTCAAGCTGTTAGAGCTGAGATTCACAACATGGTTGGCCATCTGCTATTTGGCTCGCTGAACCACTAAGCTATAGGGCCAGCCCCTAAAGCCATTTATTTTTTATAGAAAACAATACCCGTTTTCCGTCATACATTTTTTTTAACAAAGAAATTTAATACTTTGTAATTCTACAAAATGTTTTCCATAAGCAAAAATAAAAGAAGATGGCAGGCTCAGTGTTGCAGCAGTAAGACACTGCTCACGTGACACTGGATCCGTGTGGAGGATCACGGGTTCCCCAGTAGACCTGTACATACCAGGCATGTGCATCGGTGATCTTGGCTGGCTAGGAGGGCTGCAGGTGGGTCATGGTGTAAGACGCCATTGAGGGTGCTTGTCTTGATCTCTCTTTCTCTGTCTAACTCTCTTATAAAATAAAATATAAAATAAAATAAAATAAAATAAGTCATAGGCCAGCCTGTAACCTGGTGGTTAAGGAAGCTGGATTCCACATGGATAGGAATATTTTTAAAAGAATGTTTTGTGACTCACCTGTATAAATATTATTCATATTTATTCTCTGGCCTCATAAAATGAAGTGAAGGATGACAATGATATGTTGTGTCCTCCACTAGTCTCACAGCCTCCATGTGTAGGACACATCACTCTGGTTAAATCTAAAATACATTCAGTCAGAAAATAGGTTGTCAAATGGAATTCACTCTCTAAAATCTCTTGCAAATCTACTTCTACTTAGCATGCAGGATATGACAGGAAATTAAATCTTAGAAGAGACCTACACATGGAAAAGTACTTCCTCAGTCAAGCTGAAGAGGAACATACCATCAATCCTACTATTAATATTGGTAGATGGAAAAAAGATTCCATTCTTATTGCTCAATTTCCACATTCATTTTTAAACTTAATACCACAGTGAATTATGTCTGTTGAAAACTTATATATGATGTTAGTGCAGCTATTTCAGTAATTCAACCATATTTATTCAACTTTAATTGCCTGCTGAATTTCTCAATAATAAACTGAACAGAAGGTAAAGGAAACAGAATGTTTGCTGTGTTCTCAGATGGTATAGTATCTCTTGAAAGAGACAAAATGTGCTGCAAAAAACAGAATGCTTTCCGGCTCAAGTAGGAGCAAGTACTCACACATAAGAGGCAGTCAGGAGGATCAAGGCAGGCCAGGAGCTGGATGGGGTGGTTTCTCATGACCTCCTGCAGGAGGCCACTCACATGGAACTCCCAGGAGGCCTGGGAGGAGAGAATTTGCAGGAAACACTGCCTTGGTGAGAAAAGTGGTGAGAAATAATCATTGCCTTAAAAGAGCTGCAGGGCTAAACAGTGCAAGAGAACTAAGTGCATCTATGTTAAGCCAGAAGAAGTTGTCAAGAGACTAGTTTAAGATGATG
The DNA here is from genome assembly GCF_000334495.1 of Tupaia belangeri chinensis. Classification (NCBI taxonomy): domain Eukaryota; kingdom Metazoa; phylum Chordata; class Mammalia; order Scandentia; family Tupaiidae; genus Tupaia; species Tupaia belangeri. The sequence goes on from NW_006199308.1 coordinate 946,513, forward strand.
TGAGGAGAATTGCCAATACAAGAGTGGACTGCACACAGCTCTTAGTAAGTTTAAGATTCCTGGTCACTTACAATAGCCCAGAAGAAGCGGACAACAGTTTGTCTGAGGATGGAAGATAGAATTGAGGGACATTGTGGTAGTGGCTGACCACGGTTTAAGTCCTGTCCCTAGTGGCTTACTTTCTCACTTTCTCTCTCTCTCATTCTGTCCCTCTCTGGTCAAATTAAAATAAATAAAGTAAAAGCAAATAATTCTAAAAATATATTATTTTTTATTATTTTTGGTGCTTTTATCTAAGTCAGAAGTTCTGTCTTCCAGCTCAGAGATTTTTGCCTTCTGTGTGGTCCAATCTGCTATTAATACTTTTGAGAGAGTTCTTGATTTCCCATATTACTGTCTTCATCTCTAGAAGTTATGATAGCTTCTTTTTTATGGTGTCTATCTCTTCCTTCAAATCTTGGAAAGACTTCTTCATCTCTGTCACCATGAATATTCTGAATTCTATTTCTGACATTCCTGAAAATTCTTTTGTGCTGTCTATGGTTGGAAAAGGGTTGTTCTGTTCCCTTGTGGGAGAAATGTTTCCTTCCCATACTTCTTTTGCCTCTGCGCTGGTTTCTAATCATCTGATGGATTATATACTTCTTCCTACTTTGCTGGTGTCAGGGGAGAAGAAAAGCTCTGTTTCTCAGGTGTGTTCTTGGTAGAGGGCTCTGTCTTCCAATCAGAGAAGAGTATACATGGCCAACTTTAGGTGTTGGTTCCTTTTTCAGCCTCTTGGGATCAGGTGCACCTGGGGCTGAGCTCGAGAGATTCAAATAGAAGAGGGAGTAGGAATCACCTGGTTCAATAAACTATGAAATCTCAAAATACTCTTGGATGGGCAGAAGACATCTAGAGGTCTGAGTCGGTCTTGCTGCCTTAGTTTGTCTTACTCATTGCTGCTGCTTCCTGATCCATGGGCAGCGGAGGTCTTAGGCAGTCTCATAAATGTTGTTCTTAAAGGTAGGTTAATCTTGATAAATACAAACTCATGGAAGTAGCTGATGAACATCTGCTTGGGAAAAACAAAAATCTGCTAAGTACCGAATATTTATAAAACACTCAAACCCACATAGACATACACAGACACACACAGACACACCCAAAAGAGAGGTTTTAGTTTATATTCTGAGATCCAAATGGAGAAATGATTATGTAATGAAAAGCTCAATTTGGCCCTAAGTGTGCAGAAGTAACTGAATACAAAAACTATTTTGAATGCTTTGTTTTAAGTTAAATATTTAGAATCTGGTATCTTTGCAAACCCACAATTTTTATATACCAAAGAAAATAATGAAAACATAGAGGTTTCTAATGAATCATTTGTTTTGATTTTCTTGAAAGATACTAACAGTGGATAGCTTTGTTCAACAAGTTTGCTATCTTTTCTGTTGGTATCAGACCCATCTTGGTTAGGTGGCAAAAGTAGTCAAAAAATGAAGTTGAAAGATGGAAAACCAATTTCTTTAAACTTTTCCTATACTTACTGGGTAATCTTAGAAAGATCTAACATGTGCTGTACATTTCTTTCTTTTTTTTTTTTTTTTTGGGGGGGTTTTTGTTATAGGGGGTATGCTCACCAGACAGACAAAAATAGAGAGACAGAAAGTGAAAAATCACCCCCCCCGGGGGGTGGGCATGCCACAATCCTTTCTCCTCCATTCTCCTCTCGGGATCTTGGGCACATACACACACGCAACTGGAGTGAGTGAGTTTAAGCCACCGGGTCTGGGACCCAAACCGTGGTTGACTACATGGGAGTCCAGTGATATTGTCATTATGCCAACTGTTGGTTCCCATTTTAAAAAGCACTCCAATATATATTGTTTCTTTCATTTTATATTATAGTGACTTATGAGATTTGTATTGTTTTCTCTATTTACTAGTCATGAAGTAAATGACTCAAAATTTTCATGCCTTTCCCAAGTTTCTGCAATCTTTTTCTTTCTTTTTTTTTTTTTTTTTAAGAATTATTGATGGAACCAGTAGTCCTTCAATATCTAGAGTTGGCATGAATCTGGCCATATTTTTACACAAGTGGTTTTTAATAAGTGTTGGTTCTTAACATCATGGTAGTTATAAATGTTAATCGACTCTCTAGAGGGAAGTAGAAGTGGAAAGTTTTGTTTGTTAAACATTTTATCTCTCTGCTTGGTGAACATGGACAATTACCCTGTCCCCTCAGGCACACATTTTCTGAGTATTTAACAATTAATGAATATAAATAGTAGCAAGCCAGCAGTTTCAAAACCATAAATAATTACTCCTCTGAAAGCTCAAAGCTAATGGAAAAAAATTAAAAAGGACTGACGTAGCAAAATAATTACCTATTAACTAAATTCAAAACCTTACTAACTAGTACCATCCTAGGACACAATAAATCTATTCAACTCATTCACAAATGAAGCTTTATTAATGCCAGTGTTAAATGACTTTTTTCTCTTGCATCTATAATTCATTATGCAATTTCCTATAAAATAGATACACTACATATTGACTATAATTTATGTCTAACAACAGGATAATGTTCATTGATGATCAGTAAATTCTGTCGGATTGGTAATCATTGTTTACTACTTTCATGTAAGTTCATGCAGCAAATTGAACAGAGGAGTAAATAAAGAAAAGCTAATCATCTGCCCTTCTCTCTCCATCAATAAATGTAGCACTACCTTAAGACTGGATGCATGTTAGGGATTAACACATTGAAGAATCAAAGAAATATTCAAATTACATGCTAACTGGGACCAGCAGTTGGTGTAATGGTTATGTCACTGGACTCCCATGTGGTCGACCGCAGTTTGAGTCCTGGACCCGGTGGCTTAAACTCACTCTCTCTTTCTGGCGAGCGTGCATGTCCTATAGCTAAAAACAAAACAAAACTCTCAAAAGATATTACATGCTTAGGGTTCCATTGATGTCCTTATAGTTCCTAGAGAAATGACAGAAAATCAGTTAGAGGTACAAAACCTACAAGATGAACATGGCAATCCTTGTATAATTTTTTATTTGATGATTTTTGAAATTTATTTGTTCAAATATGTGCACCAGTTTTGTATATGCATTATTATGCCACTAAAACCCTGACTTTTAAATTATAATTACTACAGAAATGGAATTATTTTAAAATGTAATATTTTTAATAAATATATCTGCAAAGTGACAGGAGACATCAAGGTAGAATTTAGAAGTTGCTTTTTTTTCCCCAATAAAATATTTTTATTTTAAAAGGATTATAGATTCATGTAAAGTTTGCAAAGATTGTTCAGGATTTCTATATTCAGTTCCCTTTATTATTATCATATAATCATAATACATTTGTTTCAACAAACCAATATTACTGTATTATTATTAACTAAACTCCAGACATTCATTCTTTGCCTAGTTTTTCTCTAATGTTCTTTTTTTGTTCGAGAATCCCATGCAAAGTACCACATTACATTTGATCATCATTTTTCTTTAGACTTCTATGGTCTGTGATAGTTTGTTTTCTTGCCTAGGTTTTTTTTTTTATATTATTATTATTATTATTTTGGAAAGTTTTTGGTTTTGTTTTTGTTTTTGCTATAGGGCATGTGTACTCGCCAGAGAGACAGAGACAGAAAGTGAGAAATCATTCTCTAAGAGGGATGACCATGCTGCAGTCCCTTCTCTTTCATTCTCCTCCTGGGATCTTGGGCATGCTTGCATATGTGTCAGGCATGAGTTTTAAGCTGCTGGGTCCGGGACTCAAGCTGTGATTGCCTATGTGGGAGCCCAGCAACATAACCATTACGCACTTTTCAATTCACCAGAGAGAAAGGAAAAGTGAGAAAGCAAGCCTCCGGGTCTGGGACTCAAAATACGGTTGGCCATGTAGGACTTCAGCACCTCATCCACCATGCCACCTGCTGGCTCTGTTTCCTGTTTTTTATGACCTTGACATATTTGAGGAACACAGGAAAGGTATTTCATAGAATGTCCTTCGGTCTAGGTTTGCCCATTACTTTTCTCATTGTTGGACTAGAGCCTTGGGTTTGGGGAATATCACTCATCACACTGGACGAGAGCTCTTGCTGTCTGTACTCCGTCACTGGGAGAGTTCACCTCGATCACTGAGTTAAGGTAGTGTTTGCCAGTTTTATCCCCCTGTAAAGTTAGTTTTCACTAGTTTCCATACTCCGTTCTTTGGAAGCAGGTCACTAAGAGAAGCCTACCCTTAAGGAGAAAGGGGAAGATTTAATATTTTTTAAAAACTTATTCAGAAATGTTTTCCCAGTGTTCTCATAGCAAGCATAGATGTAGATATTAAGATCTCAGTCTTCGTCTCCAATTATAAAGTTGAGGTCAATTTATTCCAATCTTATGGGATATTTCTTTATTCACTGTCTTCTATAGAAGGAAGATGGACTGATTCAAGACGGAAAATTGAAACAGAAGGAAAAGAGAGAAAAAAAAAGAAAGGAAGAAAGGTGAGATACTGATTTAAATACACAGCTATTTAATATAAACCTCAGTATTTTGAAGACATTTTTGCTAGAATATACTTAAGATAGAATTAGAGCAGAGAGCTGGTAGTACAGCCATAACATAACACTCTGCAAAGCTGGACTCACATGAGGAGGCCCTTGGTTCACATCCCAAGACTTCCTTGTGCATGCTGGCAAGTATGCATGCCCTTGATCTTGGCCGACTAAGGATGGGAATGGATCATGCATGACAGAGGTCTCTCTCTCTCTCTCTCTCTCTCTCTCATGGAAGATATGAAAGATATGAATAGCCAGAGAGACAGAGCAATGGGGTAATAGTTGAGAAACAGAGGGAAAAATAAGCATTAGTGGATGTAAAAAAAAAAAAAAGTCCACACTCTATGGTAGAGACTGAAAGACTGGAGGACATAAAAGTATTAAAAATTGTTATGGACACTAGAGATAAATTGGAAAGAGAGTGTGGGAGGGGAAGAACGTAGGAAATTTGGGGGGGAAATGGAGAGGTAAGACACTTGTGGGACATGGATAAGATTTATTATCTGTTGACGAGGATGTGTATGGTGGTCTCAACTGGGCTGGACTGAGGTGTATATCATGCCGGGTAAAGTCTCTTCACAATCTAAATGATGTATAGCAATTTAATGTATGAATAATAATAAAAAAAGAGAAAAAAATTATTTGAGGTTATCATGTTAGTAACTACAAAATGTTATAACTCAATAGTGGGATTTACAAAATTTGAAGTCAAGATTGCATTTTTGTTTGTGTGATAGGTTTTTGCTATAGGGCTCATGCACTCACCAGAGAGACAGAGACAAACAGAGAGACAGAAAGAGAGCAATCAGCCCCCGGGGGGATAGTCATGCCTCAATCCCTTCTCTTTCATTCTTCTCCTGGGATTTGTGTTGCTATTGTGGGTCTTCTGGTTTGGATGTTGCTCTTCTCTCCTTCACTTCCCTGTTCACAAGTCCTAGAAAAGAGGAAGAGAATTCACTTCACAAATCCTGAGGTAAATTCTATCCTTTAAGTTGCTCAGTCTCGTGAATGTAATGATCAAAAATTATATTGTCAAAGTTTTGGGAAGTCTGCATGACTATAAAGATACAATGGTTTTCTTTTTCTTTTTTAAGAGGTTTTTGCTATAGGGTGCGTGCGCTTGCCAGACAGATAGAGAGAGACAGAGAGACAGAAAACGAGAAATCACCCCCCAGTGGGGATGGCCATGCCGCAATCCCTTCTCCTCCATTCTCCTCTTGGGATCTTGGGCATGCATGCACATGTGCCCGGCATGAGTTTTAAGCCACCAGGTCTGGGACGCAAACTGTGGTTGACAACATGGGAGTCCAGCAACATAGCCATTATGCTAACTGCTGGTCCCAAGATACAAAAGTTTTTTAATACAAGCATTAATGCACCCAAATGAATACTTTTGGGAAAAGGTGTGTGTGCTTACTAGAGAGACAGAGACAGACAGAGATAGAGAGAGAGAGACAAAAAGTGAGAAATAACCCCCCCAAGGGGCATGGATATGCCACAGTCCCTTATCCTCCAACCTCTAGGGATTTTAGGCACGAACACACATGCACCCAGTGTGAGTTTGAAGCTACTGAGTCTGGGACTCGAACCACAGTCAACTATGTGGGAGTCCAATGATATAACCATTGTGCCATCTGCTTGTCCCCCTCTTTCTGTATTAAACATTTAACAAAATGACCTGCCAGTATTCATTCAGATGAATAATTTATGATAATTTTTAATATATCATTTCACTTGTATTTTATATATGTATCTATAATGGCATAATATTGGAGAGATATTGGTATAATTGCACAGATATGTTGAATGTTGAAGATTTCTTTTTCCTAGAGAGATTTTTGCTATAGGACTCTTGTGCTAGCCAGAGAGACAGAGGGAGACAGAGAGACAGAAAGTGAGGAGACCCCCCCACACAAGGTGATGGTTACACCACAATCCCTTCTCCATTCTCCTCTTGGGATTTTGGGCACACATGCACATAATACCAGTGTGAGTTTCAAGCTGCCAGGTCCGGGATTTGAAGCATGGTTGGCTTTGTGCGAAGATGCTTTATTTATTTATTTATTTTAATAGAGAGGTTTTTTGCTATAGGGCACATGTGCTCACCAGAAAGACAGAGATAGAAAGCAAGAAGTCACCCCGGAACTGGAATGGCCATGCTAAAATCCCTTCTCCTTCATTCTCTTCTTGGGATTTTGGGCATGCATGCACATGCTCCCAGTGTGAGTTTCAAGCTGCCAGGTCCAGTATTAAACCATGGTTGGCCATGTGGGAGTCCAGTGATGTAACCATTATGCCGTCTGCTGTCCTGAAGATGCTTTTTTAAGAGAGTAACTTAATAATTAGTAAGATGAGGCCTATTACAAATCTAAAATTAACTTATATAAAAGTTTAAAATTAGAGGTCTGTTCTTATTTACAGGAAAATTCAGCTCAGCTAGTCATGTCAATTCTATAAATAAAACTATGGAGTTGGAGTAGTTTTTATCAATAACATGTAACACTTTCCTTAAAATTAAAATATTCTACTATAGTTATGTAATTATCAATAAACTACTTTGTAATTGGTCATTTAATTACTATTATAATTAGTTTTGTAGCTTATTTTTAGGAATATTTCCACCTTAAAAGAAAATATGAAAGAGAATTATCTAAGTCTTGGGACCAGCAGTTGGTGTAATGGCTATGTTGATGGACTTCCATGTTCAACCATGGTTCGAGTCCCAGATTCAGTGGCTTAAACTCACTCCAGGTGCGTGTGCATGTGTGCCTAAGATCCTGGGAGGAGAACGGAGGAGAAGGGATTGCAGTGTGGCCTTCCTCCTCCCGGGGGTGATTTCTCACTTTCTGTCTCTCTGTCTCTCTGTCTTTCTGGTGAGCATACACACCCTATAGCAAAAAAAAAAATACTCTCAAAAAAATTTTTTTTTAATTTTTTAAAATTTTAAGAATAATTAAATAAATCTTTAGGAAGGCTAATCTTTGATTCCAACAAAAATACTTGGTCTCATGGCCAACCTTCCCATTAGCAGATGTGTAGACTTGAGCCGTGCACACTTCATTCCCGTTGTGACCAGCTCTCCCAGGAAAACGTCAGGAAAACAACAAGCTGTGCATTGATAAGGTTCAGCTGAGGTGGGCATGCTGAGTAATACCAGCTGCTAATTCACTTCACTGGCTTTGGGCTGCTCTCTTGCCCTCAGGTAACTGGCACACCTAAATATTCCATTAGAAGTGCATTTGAATTGTCCTAACAAGCTTCTCTGAATCGGAACTAAACCAAACAGGTAAAAATATTAGTCTTTGTCACTGAAGGATGTGTCACCGATCCTTGCTAGACCTGGCTACTCCCTGTTATCCGCCCTTTTCTTTTTTTTTTTTTTTTTAACCTGGCAAGTGTGATCTTCTGGCACAATTGATAGGCAAGTCAATTAAAAGTTTTTGGACAATGACTGTCCTTACTTTTGGGGAAATACTATGCAAGGTCCAACAGTAATCATGGTGAAATCTTTGTCTTTGAGGCACGTGTAATTCAGAGGAGATAGATAAGCAAAAAGACATTTTCCCAACATGAAATGAGTATAAAACGACAGGTGCAATATGGAACACAGGAGGGGTTCTTCATTCAGCAGGTTAGTCTATACTGAGACCTTGAAGTAAGCAGGATTTAAATAGCACAGATCACTGTTGGCCTCCGTGTGCGAAATCTGATTGTCTGTTCTCAATCTGTCTCAGTTCATCTTCCGTTCTCAGTCTCTGTCTCAATTCATCTTCTGTCACCAGCCTTGACACGGTGGCTGGATTCCACATCTCCACACGGCTTCTCTGTGCAGCTTCTAGAACATCACACTCTCCAGCTTTCTTGCTATGATCTCCCTCATTCTCCTTTGTTACTCAAATACTCCGGGGAATACTAGTGTGCCTCTGGGCTCAGGCGAACTGTTCTCTTTGGTCTCAACCTCAAACCAGTGGCTACACACCCAGTTTTATGGTACCATGTTTCATATATGCAAGGGATTTCCAAACGTACATTTCCAGCCTCATTGTACCCCCAGAATCACTGAACAGCCTACTCAAACTCTCCATTTGAATTACTAAGCGACATAGAGATCTTAACATGTTAAAAAAATAAACTTCAAATACTCCCTGCTAAAATTTGTTCTTTGTGAAGTCTTCCAATCTCACCTCATAGTAACTTCATACTTCCAGTAATTCAGGACCAAAATTCCAATCTAATCACTTTTTTTGTTTTGTTTTGTTTTTGTTTTTTTGAGAGATTTTTACTATACGGCATGTGTGCTCATAGGAGACACAGGGAATTTTGGGCAGACATGCACACATACCCAACATGAGTTTCAAGCCACCATGTTCAGGACTTGATCCACAGACAGCCACGTGGGAGTCCGGTGATATAACCATTATGCCTTCTGCTGCCCCCCCCCCATGTAATCTTTGAGCCTTTTGTTCTCTCCCTTCTTATGTGAATTATTGACAAATCACAGCCTCTTTCTTAAAATACGCCTAAAACAGATCACTTCTTACCGACATGGCTGCAATGATCCTGGCCCCAGCCACATTTGTGTCTTATTTGCACTGTGGTAATAACTCCTTAATTTATCTACCCACTTTTGTCCCTATTATCGACAAAGAAGCCAAACCACATAACGCTTTTGTCCCCCACACCCCATCAGCCCCCAGCATTTCTCTGGCTTCTCATTCCACCAGGAGAAAATCCAAAGCCTAGCACCACCTTCGGGATGTGGCCCTATCTTTCCCCTGACCTCGTCTCCTTCCAGGCTCTCTCCTTTGCTCGCGCTCTTCAAGCTACAGAGTTCCTGTGCTGCTTCTGGAGTTTTCTGGCAAGATCAGACAGCTGATCTGGATATGGTTGTGTGAAGAAGAGAAAGAATTTGGATCAACTTTAACTAAGGTGATAGAGTCACTAACATCGTGTCTGAGTGAAAGGCCAGCTTTGGAGTCCAAAGGAGAGAGGATGAAAACGTTGAATTTGGGTTGCCTTTGCAACATCTCTACAGATAAAATAATCATTTGTATGTGGGTGCAAAGCTCAGAAGAGCGATCTGTATTGTACATTTGCATTTGAGAGTTATTATATGGTCATTGGAGCCATGAAACTTGAACTAGCTGGGGAGCAGATCTAGCAATGGCACAGTGTTGAATCCTTGATAAACCCAAGGATAAATGATACTCAAGATACCTTTAATATGACAAGAAATGAAATACATAGCAAAGGAAACCTGGAGAGTGAGAAGTATTAGAGAAGATGCTTTTAGTTGAAAATGAAAAAGTATTTGGCGAGATATAGCTATAAAAGTAGGGATTGACTATCCACAAAACAAGTTCTCTGGAAGTGAGCAGTACCAGGATGCAGTGAGGACTCCAGAACCCAGTTTCGTTCCCTGCGTCTACACATTCATTCACAGGGTTTTGTTTTTAGGGATATTTAACAAATACCCTATACCAGCCTCAATGTTTCAGAAAAGTCAACTTATTTAAATCTTATTATAAACCTCCTAAGTAGTTACTACTTTTTAATTTAATTAAATTAATGAATTATTTTGTTTGTGTGCTATAGGGTGTGTGCACTTGACAGAGAGAGAGTGAGAGGGAGAGCAAGAGAGAGAAAGTGAGGGAGCACCCTCCCCCAAGGGGAACAAGCATGCCACAATCCCTTCCTCTCCATTCTCTCAGGATTTGGGGCATACACACATACACACCTGGTGTGTTTTTCAAGCCACTGGGTCTAGGACTTGAACCATGCAATCGGGCATGTAGGATCCACCTTAACCACCATGACACCTGGCTGGCCTGGTACTTACTATTATTATCACTACACTCAGTTTACAGATAAAGGTCAGCACAAAGAGATTAGGTCATTTCCCCTGTCACAGATGGCATGCTGCGGAGTCGGGACTTGCACGTTAGACTCCCGAGTTCTGCCCTTGATCGCTGTGCTATGCCGCCTCTCCTTTTTATTTATAAGATGGGTATCAGAAGAATGACTTCCAGAGGTTGGAAGGTTGGCGGGTGGCAATATAAAGAGATGTTGATTAACAGAAATAAATTGCAGCTCGATAGGAGAAATGTAAAAAGGAATCTGGGTTCTATTATTTTTAAAAAAGTGGATGTTGACAAGGAGATGCTATAATAATGAAAATCTAGGTGGGGTAGCAGGTGGTATGATGGTTAAGGTGCTGGATTCCTAAGTGGTTGATCATAGTTCAAATCCCAGACCTGAAGTGGAGAATGGAAGAGAAGGGATTGAGGTGTGGCCACCTCCCCCCCACCAGGGATTGCTTCTCACTTTCTATCTCTCTGTTTCCCTGCCAAACACACATACCTTATAGCAAAAATCTCAAAAGAAAGAAAGAGA
>NW_006199308.1:957481-979223 GCF_000334495.1 Tupaia belangeri chinensis
AAAGAAAGAAAGAAAGAAAGAAAGAAAAAAAAAAGAAAGAAAGAAAGAAAGAAAGAAAAAGAAAGAAAGAAAGAAAGAAAGAAAGAAAGAAAGAAAGAAAGAAAGAAAGAAAGAAAGAAAGAAAGAAAAAAAGAAAGAAAAAAAGAAAAAGAAAGAAAGGACCTAGGGAAGACTGCTCAAAAGAAGGGAATAATTCAAAAACTTAAATGTTCTGATCAAGTTAAGTAAGATAAGGCTAAAAATTACTAATTGGATTGAGTGGCAAGTTCACCAGCTACATTTTTTTTTTTCTTTTTGGAGAGGTTTTCGCTATAGGGCGCGTGCGCTCGCCAGACAGACAGAGAGAAACAAAGAGACAGAAAGCGAGAAATCACCCCCCAGGGGGGATGGCCACGCCGCAATCTCTTCTCCTCCATTCTCCTCTTGGGATCTTGGGCACGCACGCACACGTGCCTGGTCCGGTGACCTTTTTAATAGTAGTTTCTGAAGAGTTTGGAATTAGTCCAAATTTGAATTCTTTGGTAAATGATTAGACTAGGAAATAAAACTAGCCTTAGAAGAGAAATAGGAAGAAGAAGAGGGCAATAGGCCACGAAATTATTCCCACACTGGGAATAATTTCATTTTCAATGACAAGTCGACTGGAGCAGGTCAAACGCTGGGAAGGAACAGGAGAAGGAGCTAAAGAAGTGAGTTTCGTGTCAAGGAAGAGAAGCTGGGACCCGAAGTAGAAGTGGGGGAGGTTGGTGTCATGGAGTTGTCTCTTCCATTGATATGATGGGAAATGTGTAGGCTTAAGACACCTCAAAGTAGAAATTAGGGATTTGAGGTGGCTCCTGTCTCATCAATACCTTTGCATCTAGGCAGGCAGCAGTACTGAAGGTGGCAGGAGTTGTCACAGTCTTGGTCCCGACGATCAGTGTTGTGATGGTCCATTAAGACTACTTGTAAAAATGCCCACAGCAAGCTGGGTATCATGACGCACACTTGTAACCCCAGCCACTCAGGGGGCAGAGGTGGCACACATGCCCATGCATTGTGGCAAGACACTGTCTCTCAAAAAGTAATGCCAGGACCAGCAGGTGACATAGTGTTTAAGGTGCTGGATTCCCACTTGGCCAACTGTGGTTTGGGTCCTGGACTAAAAATCAGGCTGGGTGTGTGTGTATGTGTGTCCAAAAATCTCAAGAGGAGACTGGAGGAGAAGCCATGGCAGCATGGCCATCCCCTGAGGGGCGACTTCTCGCTTTCCCTCTCACTGTCTCTCTGGTGAGCACATGTGCCCTATGGCAAAAACCTTGAAAAGTAAAAAATACCAATAACACAAGAACATGAATATAGTACTTCAGATCTGTAACTGCCTTATCACCTATAATTCTATAGACATGTCTATTTATAACTTAACGTAATGATAAATGTATTGTCATTTTCAATTTTTTATATTGTAGGTCACATATTCCTGAACAGATTTTTTTTCTTTTTAATTTCCAGAGAACATGTGCATTTGCCAGATAGAGAGAAAGAAATATCACCCCCCAGTGGGGTGTGGTCACACCCCAATCCCTTTCTTCCATTTCCCAACCCATCAGGACTTGGGCTCGCACAGGTGGACACCCAGTGTTTTTCAAGCTGCTGGGCCAGAATTCCAACCACAGTCAGCCCTGTGAGAGCTGCCCCCCACCCACAGAGGGGTTAAGCACTGCACTACAGGGCCAGATCCTGAATGGATTTTAATTCTCTGAAAACTGGACATTTTTTTGGTTGTTTCTTAGTACAGGACGAGGACAAGAGTGCAAGTGTTAAGCAATAGGTAATGTGGGAATGAGAGTTCATGAATGACCCATGTACATTTTCTTAAAGTTTACTTATTCATCGCACGAGTGAAAGACAGAGAGAAGTAGACAACTCTCCCGATGGGGTCCAGATGCCCGCTCCCCCCACCACAGCCAGCCCTGGGCCATGTGCCTGGCATATTCAGGGAAGTCTCTAGATGCCCACTCCCCCCACCAGCCAGCCCTGCGTCATGTGCCCGGACACTCAGGGAAGTCCCCAGACGTGAAGCAGCAGCTTTTCCACGCAGGTCAGCGTCACAGGGTGCATATCTCCACTGCCCCCTGTTCGGTGCAGACCATCATCATTTTTTTTTTTTAAGTAATTTTTTTTTTTTTTGAGAGGTTTTTCGCTATAGGGCACATGTGCTCGCCAGACAGAAAGAGACAGAGAAACAGAAAGCGAGAAATCACCCCCCAGCGGGGATGGCCACGCCGCAATCCCTTCTCCTCCATTCTCCTCTCGGGATCTTGGGCATGCACACACACGCGCCCGGCGTGAGTTTTAAGCCACCGATCCAGGACACGAACCGCGGTCGACTATGTGGGAGTCCAGTGACATAGCCATTACGCCAACTGCTGGTTCCTCCATCATCATTTTTAACAGTGGTGGGATGTCTACGTAAAGCATAAAATTTTATAAAGTTATGTTCACATGTGCAAAAACTAAATTCCGGATGACCAGTCATCATATCACCTGTGATTAAATGAGATTCACATTCTAGACAAAACTGGGCAGTGCCAGAATTGGAAACGGTACTCTGAAAATGACAGATCACCTAGGTGCAGCAGGCATCTCTGAATCACTGAAGGGTGCCCGTCTGAGTCATCATTGACCAGAGGGCGAGTTATGCCAGGTGAGAACAATAGTCTCTGAACAACGACAATAGGCGGGAGTGGATTATGGGTGAAGCCTGCCAGTAAAGTTTCTCCTTATTTAACACGAATCATATTTCATAAAAGTCACTGGGCAATGCATTGACGCAGGCCTTGATAGGTCCCGAATTGAGCTCTAGTCTAACAGCTGCAGAGGAAGCTCGTGGTCTTGTTATGCTGGTAGGCATTTTGCTCCCGACGCTAGCGCAGGCAGGTAGAGGAGCAGTCATTTCACTCACTCACTCACTCTGGCATCACTGATGCCGCAGATATTTTCTGAATATCAATTTTGCATCAAGAAGCAGAAATTCAGACAAATATGGACATGCACTTATCTCTAAGCATTTTATAATCTGGTCCAGCACCTCAAACTCCAGCTAGGAATGACTTTAACGGGACAGAGACCATCGAATTAATAACTTCTACTTAAAAGATTCATTGCTCTGATATTGGACCATTTTTGAAGTCCTCTAAATGTTTTCTCTTTTTTTTTTCTTCTCTCTATAAAAGGTGGCATTAGAAAAAGGAAATGAAGAGGGCCCGCAGATGACATAATGGTCACACTGCTGGACTACTACATGGTCTACTCCAGTGTGAGTCCCAGACCCGGTGGCCGGAAACTCATGCCGGGTGCCTGTGTGTGTGTGTGTGCCCCAAATCCCAAGAGGAGAATGGAGGAGAAGGGATTGCAGCATGGCCATCCCCCTTGAGGGAGGGAGAGTAATTTTTTGCTTCTTTTTGTCTCTCTGTCTCTTCGGCAAGCACACACGCCCTATAGCAAAAATGTCTCAAAAACGGGTTGGGCCTGCAATCGGAGCCATTACTGCAGGAAAGGTCCCACAGAGCTGAACAGTCAAGATGTGCAACTTCTCCGAAGACAGACCGCAGAGTTCAGGGAGGCCTTCCAGCTGTTTGACCAGACAGGGGATGGCAAGACCCTGTACAGCCAGTGTGGGGACGTGAGGAGGATCCTGGGCCAGAACCCCACCAACGCCGAGGTACTCAAGGTCCTGGGAAACGCCAAGAGTGACAAGATGAATGTGGAGGTGCTGGACTTGGAGCACTTCCTGCCCATGCTGCAGACAGTGGCCAAGAATAAGTCCAGGGCACCTATGAGGATTATGTTGAAGGCCTCCGGGTGTTTGACAAGGAAGGAAACGGCACCGTCACGGGTGCTGAAATCCGGCATGTCCTTGTCACGTTGGGGGAGAAGATGACAGAGGAAGAAGTGGAGATGCTGGTGGCAGGGCATGAGGACAGCAATGGTTGTATCAGCTATGCAGAGCTCGTCTGTATGGTGCTGAATGGCTGAGGACATGGCCAGTAGCCCAGAACCCTGTGCCTTTCCCTGCGTGAGACTCTGTATCTAGTCCCGGAGCATCCCAGGCTTTCTGGTCATAGCACCTTTCCCATCTTGTGTCTCCTGGATGACGTTTACCATCAGCATTCACCAAATAAACTCGCTCTGTGCCCCCCTCCCCCCAAAAAATGTCTATCTCTAAAAAATAAGAAAAAGAAGAAGAAAAAGCAAATGTAGAATACCAATTTTAAAAGAGTGTTGCTCTGGGCCAGCAAGTGGCATGGAGGTTAAAGTGGCTGGATCTCACATGACCAGCTAAGCAGTTCAAGTCCCAGAACCAGTGGTTTGAAAACCATGCTGGGTGGGTGTGCCTGTGTGCATAAAATCCTGAGCAGAGAATGGAGGAGAAGGGATTGTGGTGTGACCCATATCCCATGGTAGGAGATTTTTCACTTCTCCTCTCTCCATCATCCATCTCTCTCTCTCCCCATCTCTCTCTGGCAAATGTATGTGCCCTATAACAAACAAACAAAGGGTACTGCTCTTTTAATAACTGTATAATTGATCATGAAACTTTTGTTTTGTTTTGTTTTGTTTTGCTTGTTTGTTTTGGTACTAGAGGACATGTGTGCTCCCCAGAGAGAAAGTGAGAGAAAGCAAGAAAGTACCCCCTCCCCCATGGGACATGGCTACACTAAATCCTTTCTTCATCTTTCCCTCCTTGTGAGATTTCGGGCATGCATGCACACACGTTTAGCATTGCTTAAGCCACCAGGGCTGAATGTGCACTTGGCCACGAGCAATCCAGCCACTTTAACCATCAAGCCACAGGCTGGCCCTGCATCCAATTTTAAAAAGACATGCATAAGCCAATGGAGAGTGTGCACATGAATTATTCCAGGTATGTAGCAAATGTCCTATGAATAAGATGCCCCATGCAATAAAAATATGCAAACAAAGACAAACATTAAACAAATGATCTTGGCAGTCTCAGATGAAAAGCAATTGCACGTGAGTGCAAAACTCTGGCTGATTCTTGGAAAGTTTTTCCAAAAATCTCTTAAATATAAAACAGGGTATTGACCTAGCTAAGCCAAATATATTCATTTGACATCTTGTTTTCTAAATATTTGAGTATTGTTTGTAATTCTGAAATTCTACTTACTAGATTTTCTATGGTTACTAGCATTATTAGAGCTTATTAGCTATATTAGCTATGGAATGGCTTATTAGCTATGGAATAACAATCAAAGTGATGCCTTTCCTCCTATGTTCTGATTTATTTACCCAAAAGTGCAACTACCAGGGCCAGCAAGTGGCATGGTGGTTAAGGTGCTGGACTCCCACATGGCCAACCGCAGTTCAAGTCCCGGACTGGTGGCTTGCTTTCTCACTGTCTCTCTCTGTTTCTGTCTCTAATGAGGATACGTACCCTATGGCAAATCCAAATAATAATAATAGTAAAATTAAATACATAATTCTAAAAAAAAAAAAGTGCAACTATCTTACAATCTTTTTAGTTCATGGTCCCATTCATTTGTTTAAACCATATTACCGAGCATGAAATATATGCAAGGCAATATGCTCATCCAATTTAAAGACGAGTAAGAGATGATTTGTTTTTGACAAGCTCATAATTCAGCAGACACTAGGACAGCTAACCACATTGCCACAAAGCTCGGACAGAATATATGAGAGGTCATGACAGAGATTTAATGTATGACATGAGTTGAAGGGAAGATCTCTACTGAGGAGAGATCAGGAGAAGACTTTGAAGGAGGAGCTATTTGGCTAATCTTTGAGCTTGACATTGGCAGGGGTGATTGAAAAGACATCACAAGCTAAGGAAAAAGAACATTGGGAGAGCAAATTTTCTAGATGGACAAGAATATAAGACTCTTAAAAGTTTGTGGGAAAATAGAATTAAACTATGACTTTATTTTTGTGCAAGCAGTGTTGAAATCCATGCATAGCTTTTTTCAGAATGTGCATTTTCATGAACTTTTGAAGACTCCCTTATGGAAGACTTGGAAGACAAGCTTGGACCAAAGAATCAACTTCCTAAATACTAAGTAATAAAATTTTGAGAGTAGGCCATAGAAAATGAACATTAATTTAAAAAGAGAGAAATGTGGTCCCAAATTTAATCAAAGAATAAAATAGGTATTTGGGGATTAAAGCAACAACTTCTCTAATTGGCCAATCACAAATCACCCCCCCCCACCACACATCCACACACACACAAACACACAAAGGCTTTTCATCCAACAAGCGGTAGAAAACTGTACAACCCGTCACAGATCACATGAGAGATGCTGCCTAAGGTGTGGTTGGGAGGGGCGATCCGAAGTCTCCTTTTCTTGCCAGAAATACATTCATACTAAAATTATTCCAAATCATTGCAATACTTACATGACAGGACCCGTCTCAGTGATTCAGTATCAGAGTCACAAATTCATGCGTCTTTCGTTGCAAATAATTTAATATTTCCATCAATAGAAGATATTTTGCACAATGGTACATCCATATGACAGTCTATTATGCAGCCATGGAAAGTGAATTAGAGTTATACAGGTTATCATGGAGGGATTTCTACAAGGCCAAATAGGTAGAAAAAATACTGATAATAACTAGGTTTTTTTTGAGAGATTTTCGCTATAGGGCGGGTGCGCTCGCCAGCCAGACAGAGAGAGACATAGAGACAGAAAGCGAGAAATCACCCCCCCAGGGGGGATGGTCACGCCGCAGTCCCTTCTCCTCCATTCTCCTCTCGGGATCTTGGGCACACACGCACACGCGCCTGGCGTGAGTTTTAAGCCACCAGGTCCGGGACGGGAACCACGGTCGACTACGTAGGAGTCCACCGACATAGCCATTACGCTAACTGCTGGTTCCCATAGTAACTAATTATTGAGTGTTTAGTATTGGTTGCTAAAAAAGTCATGGCATATTTTTTTCTATGTTTTTCTATGCAAAATTGTGGCATGACTTTTCCAACAACCCAACGTATGCCAGTGTTTTCTATATATTATCTTACTTAACCCTCAATCAAATCCCATTGTTATTATCATTTTAAATGAAGAAGCAGAAGCACAGAAGGGTTAAGACGCTTGCACAGGGCACACACCTCACGATAGACCAGCATTTGAATGCAGGCAGTCTGCTGACTTCATAACCTCACTACCTGCTTCACTACAGTGTCTATCCTACCTGGGGTTGCTTTGCTAAAATCTCTATGTAGCTGGTCATCATATTAATAATTTGTTTATTTAGTGCCAGGTACCATGAAAACAGCATTAAATACCAAATAATCAAATAGCTACTTCCAAAGTACTATGAGTTATCAGTGCTGAGAATATAAAATATCTGATCCACTTTTTATATTTTTTTCTGTTTAGAATGATTTTGGGGGGGGGTAAAGCTATAGAGAGCTATAGTGTAACTGTTACTTTGGAAAAGTGGGTTTCACATGGTACCATTTTAAGGAAATAATAATTTTTTTTTCTTACACCATTTTCATCATTGTTTTCTTTTCTTACTCTGCCACGTAGGTTCGAATGCAGCAGGTGATACAATTCTTCATATGTTCTTACAATAAGGTTCATTCCTTTACCACTTAGAATAGTTCCCTTTTAGTAATTAGCATGTCCATAATTGCGTAATAGACAAAATGCCAAAGATGTATAAAGCTAGAACGTGTTCCTTCCCCCAACTCTTGCCTGGCTTCAGATTAAGAGCCTGCAGAACTCAGTGGAGAAAGAAAAGGTAAGAGGGAACTTGTCCTCTTCCATTCTATTTCTCTTCGTAGGATTTCTAGTTATCTTCATAACTTCTAGTTATCATCTTGGGATCTTTGGCTTAATTCCACCATACTCAGAGAACATTCTCTAAAAGATTCAATTCTGAAAACTTATCTTAATGGATTTGTGATCTAGGATGAATTAGATTTTGGAAATGTTCTGTCTATACTAGAAAATATCTACAACTGTTAGGTGCTATGCTCCCATATGACCATTAGGTTGAGTTTCTTAATCATGTTCAAATCTTTGATAGCCTTTATGATTTTTTTGTCTGCTTCTTCCTTTGGTTATTAGCAGAGTTGTTAAAGTCTCTTACTATAATTTTGCATTGGCTTATTTCTCCTTATACCTCTGCATATTGTTGCTTTATGTATTTTGAAGTTAGGTTGTTAAGGGCATTAAAATTTAGAGTCACCTTGTCTTCTTTAAGAACTGATTTTCAGGTCATTAGCAACTAATCTTTTTCATCTATGGTACATTTTTGCTTCAAAGTCTAGTTAATTTAAAAATAATATAGATATACTAACCTCTGGGTTTTTCATGGCATATATCTTTATTTAATAATTATTCATGTAATTTTATTACTATTTTTTCATGTGACCAGAGAGAGGAAGTGGTGGGTGGGTGAGAAAGCAAGTCGCCACATCCAGGACTCAAATTGCAGTCGGCCATGTTGGAGTCTAGTGCGCCCAACCACCACGCCACTTGCTGGCACCTCATGATCTATTTTTATTTCATCCTTTTACTTCTAACATTTCTGTATCATTATATTTTGTGTTTCTATTTTAAACAGCATATTATTAAGTTTTATTTTATTTCATTATTCAATATGATATTCTCTGTGTTTCAGCTGGAATATTTGATTTACATTTAATGCAATTACTAATATACTTGTGTTAAAGTTACCTCTATTTTAATTAATTTTTACTTGTCCTGTCTCTCTTGTATTTTTTCTTTCATTTCATATTGTCTTTTAGAATGGTTTCAAAAATTATTCCATTTCATTCCCCACTGTCAGCTAGTCAATTGTATATTCTTGAGTTATTATTTAGTCAACCTAGTTATCTCTATATCATAGAAGTCTACCATGTCTAAACCTTTAACTCTAGTTTCTCCCTATTACATATTGCTATCTTGTACATTAACTCATACACTATACATTTCCAGATATTTTATTACTTTCCTTTTGCTTCTCTGTGTTTGCATCTTGTCCCCAGTGATGACCCCTGCGTCTCCAATCCCCGCATAGCTCATTATTCTCAGTGGAGGATTGGGTCAATTTCTTGTCTACCATTACTGAAAGTAGACAGCCTGCCTAAAATGTTCATTTTCTTTCTTCCATTTGCTAGGTTGCCTCTGATTTTCCCAGGATAGAGAGATAGTAGAGGTAATAGGAAAATGTATGTGACAGACACCAACATGATTTGCTTTTTTTTTCTCTCTGTCTATGCCAGTATCAAAAACTCTTTTTGCTTCTCTTGAACACACTCATAGGGCTTATCGAAGACCTTCTGCTTGGCTTCATCTGTTGTAACACAGCCCTTGATTCAAGTGACAGTCTTCATTTGACCACATACAACCCCTTTCTGCATCCAAAGGTTCATTTCAGGATCTTTCCGCTCAGATTTCCTGGCTTCTTAAAAGAAGACTTCTTCAATGGAGTCTTTTTGCAAAAATATTTTGGAACAAACTTCTCACTTCCAATTTCACATGCAATATCTACAAAACCTCAGTCGTTGGCCCACTCTCAGAAGGATACAATCCTAACACGTTTCCACAGCTCCTCTGCCCTGGAATATTTTAGCCATCTTCTGACCTGTGAACTCTATGAACTTTCTTTCTTCATGAATGAATCAGAGCTGGTAACATCCTTTAACCCAGGGATCTCACACAAAGCTCTCCTAGTAATCTTCAAAAATCCTCTTTCATTAGTTTAAAACAAGGGAAAAGAAGCTTCAGACCATCCTTTTGGCTAGAAACCCTCAATTTCTAGCAACTCCAACCCTCTTCTTCATCCACTTTATATCTGTAAGGGGAGTGGGCAGTTAAGAATAGACAATTATTATTGTTGTTGTTGTTATTATTATTATTATTGGAGAGGTTTTTGCTATAGGGCGTGTACAGTTGCCAGAAAGACAGCGATAAAGAGACAGAAAGCGAGAAATCACCCCCCAAGGGGGATGGCCCTGCCTCCATCCCTTCTCCATTCTCCTTTTGGGATCTTGGGCATGCATGCACATGCACCCAGCATGAGTTTAAGCCACTGGGTCCGGGATTCGAATCATGGTTGACTACATGGGACTCCAGCGACATAGCCATTATGCCAAGTGCTGGTCCCAAGATTAGACAATTATTTATACCACTTCCTCTGAAGTCCAGAAAAAGGGAATCAACTCCTCATTTTGGGATGCAGGGTAGTTAGTCCCTATTGCTTGAAGTATCAGCCAAAATGGTGACACACTGAGTCTCAATGTAATAGCATCTCCAAAAGGAGCAAAATACAGGAAGAAATAACATTCAGAGATGACCTTCTCTGTACCAGCTCCTATTCTAAACTGTAAATATTTTCTCTACTTCTCAAAACCTTGTGAAAATTCCTATTAAATTGACCTATCTTTTTACCTTAAAGTTGGATAAAAGAAGACATACAAAACAAATGTAGAAAAAAGGCATTCAAAAATTAAGAAACACAATAAATAAAACAAAATGTTTATAGGTTGACTTGGAAAGAGCAAGTATTTTGAAACATTTTCAAATTTTCCATAAACTAAAAGTGAATTTTCTGCCTGCAATCCAACCTGTTGCATAATGGGTATATTACATCAAATACTATTTGTCTTTGTCTTTCTTTCCTGTTTCATGCAATGACAGCACCAATTAATTTTTTTTTTCTCATTTCCACTCCCATGGACTCACTGGTTTATTCCTCACTGCCACATCCGGCATTAACAAAACAAATTCCTGGTTGATTTTCCAGCTGTAACATTATCTCTCTGTCGTCATCCCTACAAAACTAATCTTTTTAGCACGCTGTTTTCACCACATTACTCTGTAATTGAATAAATGCAACAAGATATTCTACTATTAGTTATATCACCTGGGGCAGATTAATGCCAAATCTCCATTTTTTTCCAAAGGGTGTGTGTACTCATCAGAGAAAGAGAGAGAGAAAGCACCCTCAGTGGGATGTGGTCACACTATAATCTCTCCTGCATTTCTCTGTCCCATCAGGATTTGGGCAAACATATTCATGTGCCTGGCATGTCTCCTGAGCTGTCAGGTCTGTGATTCAATCTGCCATCATCCATGTGGGAACCAGCTCCCAAAGCACAGTGCTTCGCCACTTTGCCATGGGCTGGTCCTCTTTGTTTCCTGTATGCTAAGTCTTTTTGACATCCTTTACTTTCATCCTTTCTGTCCTTGTGTTACGAGTGAGTGTCTTATAAGTGGTATATATTTGGTTCCTTTTTCTGTAAATCTATTCTGTCTATCTCTGCTTTTAATTTGGTGTATCTGTACTATTTAGATTTTAGGTAATTGCATTAGTTTCCTAGGGATGCTGTAGCAAAACAAATCCACTAATTATTGACTTGCAAAAAATGAGATAATGATACGACAACTAGATCTCAAAGAAACAGGTAATATAGTCAAATAGATCCATTCTATTCTTTATTTTTAGCTCAAGTCTTGGCTCCAAACTCTAGTAAACTCCTATTTTGTTTAGCCTACCACTACCTCAGGTCAGTACGTTCATATTTCTTTCTCTTGGGCTCTACTCCATTTTCTTTCCATTTTTTCCAAGAACAGGATTAGCGTATTTGAATAGAAACCTACCCATAACTGCCTTAAAAAGAAAAAGAATACCAAGAAATATCGAAATCCATGACAAAGATTTTGGGGAAAGGTCTCAGTCCAGTTCTCATGAGTATTCCTCTACTATCCCCACCAAAAGCTTCAAAGCTATCAGAGGCTTATATTTCCCTGAGCTCCTCCTACAGGTAAAATCACTCTTTCATGCCTGTTACCTATCCAAATAAATTCACGGTACTGGCTGTACTTAGAGCAGATGGGTTCATCCTAGGACTATTTGCTCATCATTGAGTTACAGAAATAGAAACAGAGTGCGAATTTAAAGGCTTCATCATGCCCAGGGAATGGTTTTATTGATTGTTTAATCATTTACTCAATAAATATCTTGGGTAGGAGCTTAAGGTTTCCAGTTCAATGTTAACAGAATTATTTTTCCAGTAGGTATAAATGCTAAAGCATAGTAGAAATAAAGGGAACATTGGTTAAGTACCTAAGGAGACAGCATCAAAGAAAAAACTCTTCAGAAGATAAAGACTCATTTTGTCTCTTTCATTCCTTAGTGTATTTATCTATTCAATACTCTCGGGTGGTTATGCTATGTCAGGATGCGTCTGGTATGGGAGTTGAAAGTGAACACATTATGGAATCTGCCCTAATGTACTTTACAATCCAGTGAGAGCTGACAGATCAGGTGACAAGGAAGAAGTCACATGAAAGCATGTCAGATGATAAATAAGAAAACAGCAATGAGACAGGTGTTCTAGAAGAATGTGACATTTGTACTGAGTTCTAAGGGATGAATAGATTTGGGTGAGGTGGAGATGGGGGAAAGGCACTGGATAATGTGAAGTAAATGTGTCATAGAGGTACCCTAGATCAATGCATAAACTGGGAATTTACATCTTGACTCCAGTACAACCTTTATTACAGGACTTTTATTTAAAAAAAAAAAAGCTCAGAGAAAAGTTAGGGAAAGTCAAACCCCTCAAATACCTGGCCACAACCTAAACAGATCATCAAAAACTGAGTAGAAACTCAGGGGAAAGAGAAAGAGAAGAGATGGGGTTCCTTAACCAATTCTATTCAAATTATGATTAGGGACACCCTTGATAATTATGATGCTATCACAAGATCTCTAAAAACCAACTGAATTTAATTCATGCAATAAACAAACAATAAGCAAGCTTCTATCCCCCAGTACAACCCTACAGATGTTAATTTCCTATTTTGTAGAGACTTGCCAGTTAATACAACTCTTACCTTGTATATGAGAAAAACAAAGACCCAGAGAAGTTAAATAAACAAAGTTACACAGAAACCGGTGCAGGGGCAAGAAATGAGACATAATTCATCATTGCATTTATGGTACTAGAATGGATTCATCAAAATTTGTGCATGGGAAGGGTTATGCAGAACTACATTAAAGCATTTTCTTCCCACAATCACTGCTAATCTTTAAAGTTTCTCTCCACTACTTACAATGTAAGAATTGTTACCACATGTCAGTAGCAATAATTTTTTTACTGAGATTATTAAAAACACTCAATTATATTAATCAAATAATTAAAAAGAATTTAAAAAAAAAAAAAAACCTTTCCTCAGATTTGGAATTTTCCACTTTCCAAGTTCTCACCATATTCAAATAAGAATGGAAAAATACAGGCTAGTTTAAAACAAACAAACAAACACATCTTGACTCCAGTACAACCTTTATTACAGGACTTTTATTTAAAAAAAAAAGCTCAGAGAAAAGTTAGGAAAGTCAAACCCCTCAAATACCTGGCCACAACCTAAACAGATCATCAAAAACTGAGTAGAAACTCAGGGGAAAGAGAAAGAGAAGAGATGGGGTTCCTTAACCAATTCTATTCAAATTATGATTAGGGACACCCTTGATAATTATGATGCTATCACAAGATCTCTAAAAACCAACTGAATTTAATTCATGCAATAAACAAACAATAAGCAAGCTTCTATCCCCCAGTACAACCCTACAGATGTTAATTTCCTATTTTGTAGAGACTTGCCAGTTAATACAACTCTTACCTTGTATATGAGAAAAACAAAGACCCAGAGAAGTTAAATAAACAAAGTTACACAGAAACCGGTGCAGGGGCAAGAAATGAGACATAATTCATCATTGCATTTATGGTACTAGAATGGATTCATCAAAATTTGTGCATGGGAAGGGTTATGCAGAACTACATTAAAGCATTTTCTTCCCACAATCACTGCTAATCTTTAAAGTTTCTCTCCACTACTTACAATGTAAGAATTGTTACCACATGTCAGTAGCAATAATTTTTTTACTGAGATTATTAAAAACACTCAATTATATTAATCAAATAATTAAAAAGAATTTAAAAAAAAAAAAAAACCTTTCCTCAGATTTGGAATTTTCCACTTTCCAAGTTCTCACCATATTCAAATAAGAATGGAAAAATACAGGCTAGTTTAAAACAAACAAACAAACAAACAAAAATCTTTGCAGACATAATTCATTCTCAATCAAAATGTGTAAAACTGGGCTTCCTTCATTTGAAGTAAATTTTCATGAATTATGCATTTAACAAATATTTATTGAACATTCAATACACATAAGAATTGTATCAAAGGCCAAGGATAAAACTGAAAACAGGGACCAGCAGTTGGTATAATGGCTACGTCAGTGGACTCTCAATGTAGTCGACCGCAGTTTGAGTCCCGGACGCAGTGGCTTAAACTCACACCAAGATCCCTAGAGGAGAATGGAGGAGAAGGGATTGCAGTGTGGCCATCCCCCCTGGAGAGTGATTTCTTGCTTTCTGTCTCTCTCTGTCTTTCTGGCGAGCGCACGCACCCTATAGCAAAAATCTCTCCAAAAAAACCTGAAAACAAACACGAGACAGAAATTTATCTTGCTCTTGAGGCAAAAACAGTCCAGTGAAGGCCCAGCCAATGAGGTGCAGAGGTAGCAACAACACCACGTGGGAATCTGGATGCCCACATTTGATTCTTGGGTTGAGCTGAACATGCCTGGTGTGGTAGCGCATGCCAATAATCTTAGCTAATGGGAGGCTGAGGCAGGAGGGTGACCACAGCAAGGACACTATCAGAAAACCCATCTCTGGGCCAGCCCCATAGCACAGCACATAAAAGAGCTGGATCCCACACAGCGGACCACAGTTCAGTTTCTGGTCTGATTGCTCGCAAAAAATTAGGAGTATCTAGGGTTAATGAATGCCATTTCCTGATGGAAAAGAGGAGTAGAAGAGAAGGAACTGCAGTGTAATCATGGCCATGGGGGGATGCTTTCTCTCTCTCACTCTCTCTCTCCCCACCTCTTTCTCTGATGAGTGCCCATTTCTTCTGGCAATAAAAAAAAATTAAAGAGAATAAAAGAAGGAAAGAAAAATTAAAAATTAAATACCTATCTCTGTCTCTCTTCCTTACCCTCTCTTTCTCTCTTTCTTGCTCTCTCTCTCTCATTGTCTATCTCAAAAAAGGAAAATAATGAGTTAATAGTGTCTTAGAAACAGTATATTTTCAAACCCATTTATTTTAAGCATATCTCCATGTTGCCTTCCAATGTGCTCTTACTGAAATTACATTTGGTAAATAGGTTCTCAAATCCCAAAGGATTTGTTACATGTCCTTTCCTTCAGGTTGCTGATTCTTTAACTTTTGATAATTAATGAATGCAAAATGATATAGCATTGGGTTTGTCATTTGCATACACCTGGTAACTAAGGAGGTAGAACATCTTTTCCTATATTGAATGACCATTTGTATTTGTTCTGTGAAATGTCTCTTTATTTTGCCCATATGTTTATTAAGTGGCGGATACTTTCTGTTGATATTCAGGAATTTTTTATATTTTATGGATTAATCCTTTGTTATCACTTACAGTCTCATGTGTAAGACACAAACGACTTTGATTCTGCCTGTCTCCTTTGGTGAATCTGCTTCTGCATGTGTGTTAGCCAAACTGCTCTCACCTTCAAATGCTCAGATCAGACTTTTCCCTTCAAAGCTCCTGCCATAATTTTGCAACTTTGCACAAAGGGGCATTTTTGTTCCAGAAGTTCTGGCAATATCTCAAAACCTACTAACATTTTATATATATATATGTGTGTGTGTGTGTGTGTGTGTGTGTGTGTATGTGTGTGTGTCCCCAATACTTAGAGAAAAGTCTCAAATGCTGCAAGTTTATATGAATAAATGAATTAATAGCACTGCCCAGGATCTGTACCTCCCAAGATTGGGGCCGTTTTATCATTTGTTTATGCAACAAACATATACGTGATATTGACCTGTAATAATCAGTAATTCGAAGGCTATTAAGCCTTGTGGAGGAGATAACACATTAAAAATTACTATTAGGAGGACCAACAGCTGGTGTAGCGATTGTGTCACTGAACTCCCACATGGCCGACCATGGCTTGAAAATCAGATAGACTTGAAAATCACACCAGATGCATGTGCATGCGTGTCTAAGACCCTGGGAGGAGGATGAAGGAGAAGTGATTGCCGTGTGGCCATCCCTTATGAGGGGTGATTTCTCACTTTCTCTCTCTCTGTCTCTGTCTCCCTGTCATCCCAGCAAGCACATGCACCCTAAGGCAAAAACCTCTAAAAAAAATAAAATTACTATTAGAGTGAAAAGAATGACAGTAGGCCGAAATAACATGCTTGTTTATTTCCAACATCTTCCTGCAAAGGTTACAAAAGGCTTTTTTTTTAATATAATTATTTATTTTATTTTATTTTATTTATTATTATTATTATTATTATTTTAAATTTGCTATAGAGCATGCACACTCACCAGAGAGAGACACACAAACAGGGAGAGAGAGAGAGAAAAGGTGAAAATGCAAGGCCCAGGTCTCGAACCACAGTCAGCCATGTGGCAGTCCAATGCCTTAAACAGCATACCACCTGCTGACCCCTACAAAAGGGTTTTTACAACAACAACAAAAATCCTAAAATAAAATAATGAAATTTAAATACAAAATTAAAAATTAGAATTAAATAAATGTTAATTAAATAAATGGGTTATCGGAAAAGTCATGACATAATTTTTTCTATGTTTTTCTATGCAAAAAAAAAATACAACAGACCTTTCCAATGACCCAATTATTTGCTTTAACAGACCCAAAATAAATAAGCCCTTCTATGATAAAAAGAAATGTATATTTAAGTTAAAAATTCAACACTGATACTGCATTTTAAAGTAAAAAAAAAAAAGTCATTGACAATTCAATACACACTTCAAAAAAAAATCTAGTAGAACTGCTATTGAACCTGTACAACACTGCATACTGTTCAATGCGGGCTGTGTGTGTGTGTGTGTGTGTATGTGTGTGTGTCCCCAATACTTAGAGAAAAGTCTCAAATGCTGCAAGTTTATATGAATAAATGAATTAATAGCACTGCCCAGGATCTGTACCTCCCAAGATTGGGGCCGTTTTATCATTTGTTTATGCAACAAACATATACGTGATATTGACCTGTAATAATCAGTAATTCGAAGGCTATTAAGCCTTGTGGAGGAGATAACACATTAAAAATTACTATTAGGAGGACCAACAGCTGGTGTAGCGATTGTGTCACTGAACTCCCACATGGCCGACCATGGCTTGAAAATCAGATAGACTTGAAAATCACACCAGATGCATGTGCATGCGTGTCTAAGACCCTGGGAGGAGGATGAAGGAGAAGTGATTGCCGTGTGGCCATCCCTTATGAGGGGTGATTTCTCACTTTCTCTCTCTCTGTCTCTGTCTCCCTGTCATCCCAGCAAGCACATGCACCCTAAGGCAAAAACCTCTAAAAAAAATAAAATTACTATTAGAGTGAAAAGAATGACAGTAGGCCGAAATAACATGCTTGTTTATTTCCAACATCTTCCTGCAAAGGTTACAAAAGGCTTTTTTTTTAATATAATTATTTATTTTATTTTATTTTATTTATTATTATTATTATTATTATTTTAAATTTGCTATAGAGCATGCACACTCACCAGAGAGAGACACACAAACAGGGAGAGAGAGAGAGAAAAGGTGAAAATGCAAGGCCCAGGTCTCGAACCACAGTCAGCCATGTGGCAGTCCAATGCCTTAAACAGCATACCACCTGCTGACCCCTACAAAAGGGTTTTTACTATAACAACAAAAATCCTAAAATAAAATAATGAAATTTAAATACAAAATTAAAAATTAGAATTAAATAAATGTTAATTAAATAAATGGGTTATCAGAAAAGTCATGACATAATTTTTTCTATGTTTTTGTATGCAAAAATGTGTCATAATTTTTCTGACAACCCAATAGTATGTCAAACTCAAGAACTCGAATATGTAGGCCATAAGATTGCTATTTTACACTTGATTTTAGAGGTGCTGGGAGTGACTGTTAGATTTTCTTACTATCATGTAAACAAACTTTCAAAGTTTTTTTAGGCATTGAAAACTCTAAGAAGTTAGAACCCAGAGTAGTGAGCATTTGATAACTGTTATATAGTAATGCTAGGGAGACTGTTTTATAGGCAAGCATAATCTCTTCTAATGTGAAATTAAGCAACAGTAAGAAAACTGCCCATGCTTGGCTTTACTTTCTAGTGTCATGTCCTTGAACAATAGCCTATCTTTATAAATAGCCTATCTGCATTTTAGTATATGTAATATTTTCCTTTATTCCCTTGCCAATTCTTACAAGCTCTTTCTTTCTGCTTTTTTCATTTCTAGCATAAAAATATATGTTTACATATCATTTTATCTTGGATTAAAAGTCCCATTAGAGTGATCAGGTTGGGGAGTACAGACTTGGGGAGTTCTATACAGAACAAAGACTGAGTCCTGAGAAATTTGGAGCCTGGCAGTTGAGAGCAGTCAGGAAAACGCCAAATATTTACATAAATATTCATGTCAAATATTTGTCTTAACGATGACTTCTAATCAGTTCTACACTTGCGACTTTTTGTAAGA
Source organism: Tupaia belangeri chinensis (assembly GCF_000334495.1). Lineage (NCBI taxonomy): Eukaryota > Metazoa > Chordata > Mammalia > Scandentia > Tupaiidae > Tupaia > Tupaia belangeri. The sequence goes on from NW_006199308.1 coordinate 976,061, forward strand.
TGTGGAATTTAACGGAAATTTCTCAAAAGTTTTGATAATTCTAAATTTTCACATAAAGCTGTTAGATTCTTGGGGGGGGTGGTAACTGATCTGAAACCATTTTCGTTTTTTAAGAGGGGTTTTTCCTATAGAATGTGTGTGCTCACCAGAGAGACAAAGAGAGAGAGAGAGACAAAAAGTGAGAAATCACTCCCTAGGGGGTATAGGCATGCTGCAGTCCCTCCATTGCTCCATTCTCCTCCCGTGACCTTGGGCACGCATGCACATGCACCTGGTTTGAGTTTAAGCTGCCAGGTCTGGGACTCAAACTGCAGTCAAATACGTAGGAGTTCAGCGACATATCCATTGTGCCATCTGTTGGCCTCAACAGTTTCCCTTATAGAGGACTCAAAAGATTCTCGCTGTTGCTTATATCCATCAATTTGAAGAAAAGTGCAATTTACTATAAGAACAAGAATGAACTATAACTATAAATATTAAGTTAAGCTTAAGATTATCGGGTGATCTTTCTCCTCAAATCTCCAAGAAACTTCTGAAAAATCTAAACTTCACATCTTGTAATAGGTGGCAGTTTTAATCAAGGATTGCCCTGTCACCTATTCCTCATAAACTCAGAGTTCAATTATATTGCTGGCTCTCGTTAAATGTCTAGTGCCCATGCCCTCCCCAGCACACTTCCTTCCTCATTCTTTATCGAGGAGGGATGTGACTTCTGTTTATCTCAGGGGCTGCGTACTTTCCCAGAGAAAGTGAGCATCCCTATCTTTCAGTACTTTAGCATGTGACAGGAACCTTCATTCGCATTTCAGGGACCTCTGGACACCTTCTACCTTCATTTGTATTTAACTCTAAATATAAATGATATGTAAGGACCTGTAAAAGTGTACTTAAATGCTCCTTTAGCCAGCCTAGTTCTAAAGTTCTAGGAAACACCAATAAGGGAATGTAAAATGACCTGACAACAAATTAAAACACACACTTGTTTTCCTCTCTCTCTCTCTCTCTCTTTCTCTCTCTCTCTCTCTCCTCTCTTCTTTCTTCTGGTAATTTTACCACAGTGTGCATATGCTCACCAGAGAGAGAGAGAAAGCAAGAAAGCACCCCCTATGGGGAATGGTCACACCACAGTCCCTTCTCCTTTATTCTCCTCTCGAGATTTTGAGCATGCAAGAACACATACCTGGTGTGTTTCACAAACCACCAGGTCTGGGACTTGAATCATACCTTTGACCGTGTGCTATCCAGCCACCTTAACCACTAGGCTACCTACTGCCTCCAACCCCTGTTTCTTGTAGTGTACTGGTCCAATGCCTGAATAAATGAAAGCGTAAATTAAGAGCTATACTGCTTTGCATTTCTGATTTACCTTCATGGCAATGCTTTATTCTTTAATTCCTAAATGAATGAGAGATAACCACAAATAGATTTCCAAGGTTTACACACTCATGTCATTTCAACTTGTATTCATGTGCATTTCACATAAATTCTGTCATCATCACTGTAAAGCTCATGAGAAAATCCTTGCAATCTCTTGTATTATCTATATTTTACAATGGAGGAAGCCAAGATTCAGACGAATTAATAGGGTTGCCCAAAGCTCCAAGTTAGTGTATCAGGAGTGAGACTCATTCCTGCCCTTCCACCCAGATTTTGGTGCAGCTTACTTCCTACAGGCTTCCCCCTGCCTGGATCAGGCAGGTTCTCAGATATCATCCTAGAAACCATGAACGATCTAGAACGTGAGTTTATTATGAAGGTGAAGGTGCCACATAGAACAAGAAAGCACCCCCTATGGGGAATGGTCACACCACAGTCCCTTCTCCTTTATTCTCCTCTCGAGATTTTGAGCATGCAAGAACACATACCTGGTGTGTTTCACAAACCACCAGGTCTGGGACTTGAATCATACCTTTGACCGTGTGCTATCCAGCCACCTTAACCACTAGGCTACCTACTGCCTCCAACCCCTGTTTCTTGTAGTGTACTGGTCCAATGCCTGAATAAATGAAAGCGTAAATTAAGAGCTATACTGCTTTGCATTTCTGATTTACCTTCATGGCAATGCTTTATTCTTTAATTCCTAAATGAATGAGAGATAACCACAAATAGATTTCCAAGGTTTACACACTCATGTCATTTCAACTTGTATTCATGTGCATTTCACATAAATTCTGTCATCATCACTGTAAAGCTCATGAGAAAATCCTTGCAATCTCTTGTATTATCTATATTTTACAATGGAGGAAGCCAAGATTCAGACGAATTAATAGGGTTGCCCAAAGCTCCAAGTTAGTGTATCAGGAGTGAGACTCATTCCTGCCCTTCCACCCAGATTTTGGTGCAGCTTACTTCCTACAGGCTTCCCCCTGCCTGGATCAGGCAGGTTCTCAGATATCATCCTAGAAACCATGAACGATCTAGAACGTGAGTTTATTATGAAGGTGAAGGTGCCACATAGAATATAGTTAGGGAAATGAGCTGTAGGGCCTATCAATGCTTAATTTCCACCCCACTTCCTAAACTTACTACATCTGAGAACATAGACAAATTATTTAACTTCTCTGAGTCATGGAAAATTTATGGAATTATTGTGAGTAATAAAAGTAAAGTGCGTGCTTCATTACAGACACTCACTAAATGGTAGTTATAAAAATACTGAAATTCCCCAGCAGAGGTGGAAAAATTTGGTTCATCAAGAGAATCACCTGGACAGCTTTGAGAAGGTTGGTTTTCTCCAAGCAGGACCTGCAAGAAAGAAACCAGGCCAAGCCTCTGATAACGATTCCTCATAGCTCCACAGTGAGATAGAATTTCTTTTTTTCTCTTTTCATAGTTAGAGAAGACTGACACTTGAAGAATTTAAATGATGGAGCCAGAACTAGAATGTAAATCTGCCTAAGTCTTTTCACTCCACACAGTGTTTCTTCATTGCTCGTGTGTGCTGCAATGGGGACATATGTTGTCACTGAAGCTGCCTTCGAAGTTAATGTGATTATAACAATGACGTACTTTTGAACCATAAAATTTTTGATACTGATTAATGCCACACGAGGTGAATAGAGTGGAAATACACAGCATTGTGTAAATCACTAAGTTTTTTTTTTTTTTTTTTTTTTACTAGGAACTTTTTTTTTTACTTGTTTCTCAAATCTGGACTTCATTC
>NW_006199308.1:979434-997175 GCF_000334495.1 Tupaia belangeri chinensis
GGTTTTTTTTTTTTTTTTTTTTTAGGACTCGTAACTTTTTTGTTTACTTGTTTCTCAAGACTGGACTTCATTCACTCAATATAGAATCCTTTGACTGTAGTGAATCACCCCCTCTAATAATATTTACTGTAGATGTCATTTTCAAGTAGAAGATTCTACCATTGAATCCCTTTCAATTAAATCACAGTTTACATGTAGAGAAAGTTTATGCAATGACAAAGACATATAGTTTGAAATGTATACATAATTCATGTGGCTGAATAGCCATGGTTTTGTAGAAAGTTTAACTTAATGACGTGATATTTACGTTATTAAGCTTCATATAATAGGTTAATACCTACACGGGTAGCACTTATCGTTTTTTGTCATTCGTCAAATTATTCATTCAGCCCCTAGATAGAATATATACATTATCTTAAGAATCTATGTTGGAATGGGGTAAACGACAGCACAGGGATGTAACCTAAGGTCTGACCCACAAGGAAAGGTTTCAGAGTCCTCCCTGAGTTTGCTGGGCACACACATGCCCGTGATCTGGGCAAGCTGAAGTTTGGAGAAGATCATAGCTTCAGAACCCTGTCCGAAGTACTACAATATATTTCTGTCTCTGTCTCTGTCTCTGTCTTTCTTTCTCTGTCCCTCTCAGTCATGGAATAAATAGATAACACTTCAAAAAAATAAATACCAGGAATACCATGGTGAATAAAAACCATGAGGGTCCTCCTTATGAAGCTTATAGTCCAGTTAACGAGGTGGGTTTTACTTAAGCAATCACATAAATTAGTGTAAACATATAACCTTCTTATTACCATAAAAAAAGAATACAAGGGGAATTCAAAATGTTCAGAGGGCCTGGCAGGTGGCTAGGTGGTTAGGGCGCTGGACTCCCACATGGCTGACCACAGTTCAAGTCCCAGACCTGGCAGGTAGTTTACTCACTTTCCCTCTCTCTCTCTCTTTCTCACTCTGGCCCTTTCTGGTCAAATTATAAAAATAAGTAAATAAATAAAGTTAAATAAAATAATTCTTTAAAAAAATATGTAGAGAACACAATTAAATTACAAGTTTGGGCACAAAAAAAAACCATTTGAAATCTATTCATTTTTTTAATAATACATATTTTTCATGAACTTCTAGAAGACCCCCTCATACAAGGCCATCAGAATTATACAGGCCAGCAGGTGGCATGGTGGTTAAGGCACTGGATCCCTGAGAGCTGACTCTGTGGTTTGAATTCCAGATCCAGATGCTCAAGAAACATGCCAGACACGTGTGCATGTGTGCCCAAAATTTCAAGAGGAGAATGGACGAGCTGGGACTGTGGTGTGGCCATCCTCCCCCTCCCCCGCTTTCTCCGGAGGGTGATTTCTCACTTTCCCTTCTCTCTGTCTCTCTCCAGCAAGCACACACTCTCTATGGTTAAAAATAAAAGTTATCATTGGAAGGCCTTTGTGATAAATTGGCACTAAAACGAGTTCCAAAGGAAGAATACACTTCAGCAGGTAAAAAGGAGGAGGCAAAGGAAGAGTTTGTTAAATGGCCAACGCCAAGAGCTAAAAAGGGTGAGTGTGACAAACTGAGAGGAAGCCAGAGTAGACATAAGTGAGAGCGAAACCCCGTAGGCTGCACGAAAATGTTATTTATTTATCTAGCTCGCTGCAGACAGAGGGTGACTTGTCACTTTTTTTTTTTCTGAAAGAGATAGTTTTAACTGGGGTAACAGATAAGGAGGGCACAGATGATGTAAGTGAGAAGAGATAATGACAACGCAGGGCATTGGCGGCGGACATAGAAAAAAGTTACACAGATGCAAAAGATTTAGGACGTGAAATCACGAAAGAAGGATTGTGCTATAATTCACTGAAAAATAAGATATCTTTTAAAAGTATAAACCCATTTCACAGGTATCAATGTCAGTGTAAAAACTGGTTAACAGAATACAACAGCTTGTAAAAGAATAATTCACCATGACTCAGAGGAGTTTTCCCAGAGTTTTTCAGTGTTAGGAAATCTGCTACTATAATGAATATAATTAAAAGGTCAAAGGAAATCAACCATTTACTCATTGCTATAGAAGGCTAAAGAGACATATAATAAAATTAAACATCCATTAGTGATTCAAAATTAAACCTTTGTAAAACTGGAAAGATTTTTTTTTCTAGCTTAGTCAAATATTTCTTCTCAAACTCAAATTGTATCATGCTTAACAGAGAAACTATAGTCATACTCACTAAGATCAGAACCAAGATAAGCATATCCCCTTCCTTAATTATGAATTACCATGACTTAAAAGAGAAAGTGTCATTTATTTCAGATGGTATGATTGTATATCTCTAAACTTAAAGATATCAACTGATATTCAATTGCAAATTTAAAAAATAATTAAGCTGGCTAGATACAAATTAAGATAGAAACATCATTGGCTTTCCTACCATGACTGTCCTTACAACCAGAGAGGAAGATGTAATAGAAGAAAAGATTTTACTTATAGTAACAACAACAAAAATATCTAGAAATAAACTTCAATGTGTTCTAATTATGTGATAAAAAGAATAATACTACAGAAATATTTTTAAAAGTTAAATAAATAGCAATGTATAGTTTATATTTTTTTTAAAAAAAAAAGAAAAAAGAAGGTTCGATGTTACAGATTTGGGTTTTTGGATTTTTAAATTGTTTTAGAGGGAACCAGCAGTTAGCGTAATGGCTATGCCGCTGGACTCCCACATAGTCAACCACGGTTCGCGTCCTGGGCCTGGTGGCTTAAAACTCACGCCGGGCACGTGTGCGTGCGTGCCCAAGATCCTGAGAGGAGAATGGAGCAGAAGGGATTGCAGCGTGGCCATCCCCCCTGCCTAGATAGAATATATACATTATCTTAAGAATCTATGTTGGAATGGGGTAAACGACAGCACAGGGATGTAACCTAAGGTCTGACCCACAAGGAAAGGTTTCAGAGTCCTCCCTGAGTTTGCTGGGCACACACATGCCCGTGATCTGGGCAAGCTGAAGTTTGGAGAAGATCATAGCTTCAGAACCCTGTCCGAGGTACTACAATATATTTCTGTCTCTGTCTCTGTCTCTGTCTCTGTCTTTCTTTCTCTGTCCCTCTCAGTCATGGAATAAATAGATAACACTTCAAAAAAATAAATACCAGGAATACCATGGTGAATAAAAACCATGAGGGTCCTCCTTATGAAGCTTATAGTCCAGTTAACGAGGTGGGTTTTACTTAAGCAATCACATAAATTAGTGTAAACATATAACCTTCTTATTACCATAAAAAAAGAATACAAGGGGAATTCAAAATGCTCAGAGGGCCTGGCAGGTGGCTAGGTGGTTAGGGCGCTGGACTCCCACATGGCTGAACACAGTTCAAGTCCCAGACCTGGCAGGTAGTTTACTCACTTTCCCTCTCTCTCTCTCTTTCTCACTCTGGCCCTTTCTGGTCAAATTATAAAAATAAGTAAATAAATAAAGTTAAATAAAATAATTCTTTAAAAAAATATGTAGAGAACACAATTAAAGTACAAGTTTGGGCACAAAAAAAAACCATTTGAAATCTATTCATTTTTTTAATAATACATATTTTTCATGAACTTCTAGAAGACCCCCTCATACAAGGCCATCAGAATTATACAGGCCAGCAGGTGGCATGGTGGTTAAGGCACTGGATCCCTGAGAGCTGACTCTGTGGTTTGAATTCCAGATCCAGATGCTCAAGAAACATGCCAGACACGTGTGCATGTGTGCCCAAAATTTCAAGAGGAGAATGGACGAGCTGGGACTGTGGTGTGGCCATCCTCCCCCTCCCCCGCTTTCTCCGGAGGGTGATTTCTCACTTTCCCTTCTCTCTGTCTCTCTCCAGCAAGCACACACTCTCTATGGTTAAAAATAAAAGTTATCATTGGAAGGCCTTTGTGATAAATTGGCACTAAAACGAGTTCCAAAGGAAGAATACACTTCAGCAGGTAAAAAGGAGGAGGCAAAGGAAGAGTTTGTTAAATGGCCAACGCCAAGAGCTAAAAAGGGTGAGTGTGACAAACTGAGAGGAAGCCAGAGTAGACATAAGTGAGAGCGAAACCCCGTAGGCTGCACGAAAATGTTATTTATTTATCTAGCACGCTGCAGACAGAGGGTGACTTGTCACTTTTTTTTTTTCTGAAAGAGATAGTTTTAACTGGGGTAACAGATAAGGAGGGCACAGATGATGTAAGTGAGAAGAGATAATGACAACGCAGGGCATTGGCGGCGGACATAGAAAAAAGTTACACAGATGCAAAAGATTTAGGACGTGAAATCACGAAAGAAGGATTGTGCTATAATTCACTGAAAAATAAGATATCTTTTAAAAGTATAAACCCATTTCACAGGTATCAATGTCAGTGTAAAAACTGGTTAACAGAATACAACAGCTTGTAAAAGAATAATTCACCATGACTCAGAGGAGTTTTCCCAGAGTTTTTCAGTGTTAGGAAATCTGCTACTATAATGAATATAATTAAAAGGTCAAAGGAAATCAACCATTTACTCATTGCTATAGAAGGCTAAAGAGACATATAATAAAATTAAACATCCATTAGTGATTCAAAATTAAACCTTTGTAAAACTGGAAAGATTTTTTTTTCTAGCTTAGTCAAATATTTCTTCTCAAACTCAAATTGTATCATGCTTAACAGAGAAACTATAGTCATACTCACTAAGATCAGAACCAAGATAAGCATATCCCCTTCCTTAATTATGAATTACCATGACTTAAAAGAGAAAGTGTCATTTATTTCAGATGGTATGATTGTATATCTCTAAACTTAAAGATATCAACTGATATTCAATTGCAAATTTAAAAAATAATTAAGCTGGCTAGATACAAATTAAGATAGAAACATCATTGGCTTTCCTACCATGACTGTCCTTACAACCAGAGAGGAAGATGTAATAGAAGAAAAGATTTTACTTATAGTAACAACAACAAAAATATCTAGAAATAAACTTCAATGTGTTCTAATTATGTGATAAAAAGAATAATACTACAGAAATATTTTTAAAAGTTAAATAAATAGCAATGTATAGTTTATATTTTTTTTAAAAAAAAAAGAAAAAAGAAGGTTCGATGTTACAGATTTGGGTTTTTGGATTTTTAAATTGTTTTAGAGGGAACCAGCAGTTAGCGTAATGGCTATGCCGCTGGACTCCCACATAGTCAACCACGGTTCGCGTCCTGGGCCTGGTGGCTTAAAACTCACGCCGGGCACGTGTGCGTGCGTGCCCAAGATCCTGAGAGGAGAATGGAGCAGAAGGGATTGCAGCGTGGCCATCCCCCCTGGGGGGTGATTTCTCACTTTCTGTCTCTGTCTCTCTGTGTCTGTCTGGCGAGTGCACGCGCCCTATAGGGAAAACCTCTCCCAAAAAAAAAAAAATTGTTTTAGAGAAAGATTTTTGCTGTAGGGCACATGTGATGGCCAGGGAGACAGAGAGACAGACAGCAAGAAATCCCCCCCCCCACCCCAGGGAAAAAAAAAAACCCACCCGCCCACCCACACACACACGGTGTGAATTTCAAACCATCGGGTCCAGGACTGGGACTGTGGTCTACCAGGTGAGAGTCCAGTGACATAACCACTACACCATCTGCTGGCCTCCATGTAATAATTGTTTTCATTTTTCTCAAATTATTTTATAAATGCAATGTAATCTCAATAAAATACAATTTTTTTTCTGAGAGAGCAAGATAAATTTACCATAAAATTCATATTAAAAAAGTCAAAGATAAGAATAGCAAGTAAAAAAAAAAAAAGAACTGAAAGAATATTTTAGATATGTAAATATGTTATAAAATGAAAGTAGTGTGACCAGCAGATGGCATAATGGTTACATTGCTGGACTGCTGTGTAGTCAACCACAGTTCAAGTCCCAGACCCAGTGACTTAAAACTAAGGCCAGTGCACCTGGTGCTCACAATCCAGAGATGAGAATGGGGGAGAAGGGATTGCAGCGTGGCCATCTCCCCAGAGGGTGATTTCTCACTTCCTGTCTCTCTGTCTCTCCACTGAGTGCACATGCCCTATAGAAAAAAATCTCTCCAAAAAAAAAGATTAAAAAAAGCAAGTAGTTAAAGCAGTATAACACTAACAAATGAAAAGATGAGTTAGTAGAGTAGATTTGTTCAGAAAAAGGCCCAGAAAGAAAGAAGACTTTATACATGATGAGAGAGCATTTTGCTAGAGTGGATAATGATAAATTATTCAAAAACTGATGCTGGATTAATATTTGGCTATTTGAAAAAGAAAAAAAAAAGAGAGAGAGAGAGATTCCTGAAATATTTAGACAAGAAGTCATTTTAAAGCTGAGGTGTGTCCTGGCCTGTTCAGGGAAGCTATGCTCTAAACTCCATCTTTTAGACTCCTGAAATATTCAGACAAGGTAAGGTGACCTCTGTCCTCTCTCTGTCTCTGTCTCGCACTATTTCTCTCTCTTTAAATTTTTTATTTATTTATTTATTTATTTTAATTTTTTTTTTCAACCACTTCTCATCTTGGGCCTTTTCTTTCACTTGCTAATTTCAGAAGCCATTTTAAACCTGAGGTATGTCCTAGCCTATTCATGCGGTCCGCTAGCACGCCACACAGTTTTCACTTTTTACATTTAAAATTATTTTTCTTTTTTTAGTAGTATTCTACTTTTATTCTTTTCTTTTTAACCTTACTTTCCCACTCTAACTTCACTCTCCACACACTGAATGTCTAGGTAGGCCTAGGTGCACAGTAGCCAAGCATCTGAATACTTTCAGAGTCATTGAAATCCCAACACTTACTGAACCTCCTGCTTTAAGGAAAAATTTTCTTTTTATAAATCTGAACTCCTAATCTCTTTCTTGGATACCATGTTGTGAAGCATAGTGAAGGAAAGAGATTTTGTCGCAGAATGACCAGAAACCACTGCAGAGGCACAAGAAACATGAGAAACCAGGAAAATCTCTCCCCCCTCAAGGGAAAAGAACAATCCCTCATCAGCCACAGATAGTACAGTAGGACACATGGAAATGTCTGACAGAGAATTCAGAATATTCATAGTGACAAACTAAATGAGATGCAAGAGCTGAGAAATAATAAACTCCAGAAGATGCAGGAGAAAAGAGACAATGAGTTCCAGAAGGTGTTGAAGTTCTTTCATGATCTGAAAGAGGAAATACACACACAAAAAAAGAATCAAATGGAGCTATTAGAGATGAAGGCTGCCATTCAGGAAATCAAAACGTCCCTTGAAAGTATTAAAAGCAAATTAGTCCATGCAGAAAATTGAATCTCAGGTGTTGAAGGCAAAACCTCTGATTTAGAAAAAATAACCAAAAAAAAAAAAAAAAACTGAGAAAATAACCCCCCAAATATGAGAAATACTAGACAGCATTAAGCACTCAAACATCTGGGTAATCAGTATCCCAGAAGGTGAGGAAACTAATAAGGGCATTGATAATCTATTGCATGAAATCTTGGAAGAAAACTTTCCAAATCTAGAGAGGCATTCAAATATCTAGACCCAAGAAATACAAATACCTAGTAGAATCAACCCAGGAAGATCTTCTCCAAGGCACATCATAGCCATATTGGCCAAATCTACAGACAAAGACAAGATACTAAAATTGGGAAGAGAGAAATGTCAGATTACTTATAAAGGTTATCCTATCAGGCTAACCTCAGACCTCTCATCAGAAACAATGCGAGCAAAGAAAGAATGGGAAAATACATTCAAAGTGTAAAGTGAAAAGCAGTTTCTACCAAGAATACTTTACCCAGCAACATTATCTTTCAGATGGAAAGAAAGGATAAAAATATTCTCAGATAAACAAGACCTGAAAGAATTTGCCAATAGCAGACTCATTTTTCAAGAAGTTCTGAAAGGAGTGCTCTACCAAGAAAACTAAAGACACATGAAGAAATAAGAGAACAAAAGGCAACCAAGAAAATGACCAATTTAATGTTAGGGACAAGAAATATCAACAACAACGTAGAATATTAACTTCTAGGGTTTAAACAGAAAGACTGGACCACAGCAATACTGCATATTCAACAGATGAGTGTTTGAACATTAAGACTAAACTGGCAAAATAGAATTTTATGACTTTTGAGTAAAACGGTACTGATTGTTTTTTTGCTATGCTTTGTTTCCCCAACTTAAGCATTTTACTTTCTTTTGAGTTGTTGATAGGTTCAGCAATTTGTTAAAATTGTTTATTTGTTTGTTTCTTTAAATGGAAACATAAACTTTTCTTCCTTCCTGACCCCTCTGGAACTGGAAAATATTTGGGAGCATTCTTATTTTGTGGCAGAAGGGTTATTTGCATAAGTTCAATAATGCTTGTTGCATTGAATCCGAAATTGGAAATACTCATTATTGGACAGGGCTTTGACTGGAATGTCATATCTGAAGATTAATCAGGAAACTATGAAACTAAGGTGGATCTCAAATAAGCCAACAGAAGCTCCTAGAAAGATGGCCTGGCACCATAAATAGTTCTGCCTGGCAGAGAGGATTAGAGAAGATACATGAAAGAATTTATAACATAAAATATCCTGGACTTTTCCAGCCCAGCGTTGTAATCAGTAGAGATTGCAAAAGAGCAACCACACTAGAGGATTATCTTGAGAAAGACTTTGAAGGAAGAAAAAGAGACTGATCTTTGCTAGCAGATGGTATATCACAGAATACTTGGTAGGCAGCGCTGAATTGAGAAGGTTTATGTGTGACGTGTGCTGGGCATTTGCTTTTCAACAATTTCAGTAGTTGACATGTAAATATTTTCTCAAAAATATTTAAAACCATACTGTCTCTATTGTTATAGAGTCACAAACAACATTATACAAAATTTTAAGAAATATTTTGAACATTATCTTTAAAATTCAGTATTTTAAAATTTCAAAAGTTGTTTATTAACTGTCAAGAACTATGGGATATGAGCAAAAAGTTTTTGATATATAAATGTTTGTGGAAAAATGTAAAAATAAATAGATAAATGAAAAAAGAATAAAAAAGAAAAAAATGATATTCAAACCTAATTCCAATGTATCTATGTTTTCCCTTTTGTAATTGCCAGAGGGTGTGTGCACTCACCAGAGAAAATTAAAAAGAAAATACCCATCTCCCAACCCTGAAATGGGTGTAGTCAGGCTGTAACCCTTTTGCATCCATTTCTCCATCCTGCTAGGACTTGGGGCATGCACAAATACATGCCTGGCATTTGTTTTCAAACTGCCAGGGGCAGGATTCCAACTGCAATTGCTCATGTGAGATTCCCTACGCGTGCACTTAAGTGTTGTGCTGCAGAGCTGGCCCTGTATCAAATATTCAGCATAAGTACAATGAAAAAGTAAAAGTTCCAGATGAACACATAAAAAGATTTTGGTGAAAAGGACCTTCTTAATATTTAAAACCTAGAACACATAAAAAAGTGTTTGACGAATATGAATGTATTGAAATAAAATACTCTTGGGGTAAATGTGGCACAGTGATAAAATGCAATGAATGCTCCATGAGGCTGACCCAGATGGGAAGGCTCTGGATTCATACCTAGAGACCTCCCTGACTAAGCAGGGCATTTATGTGGCCATAATCTAAGGCTGGCTGACGCTGGGAGTGGAGACTATGTTGGAAATGCTATCTCTGTCTGTTTCTCTCCTCCTCGCTCTCTCTCTGTCTTGCCCATGGGAAAAATAAACGAACTTAAAAAATAAAACAAAACATTTTTAAGCAATAGTATTTATGTATATATTTGTGTTCATATATATTCATAATGAAATAAAATTATGTAAATGTGTGTTTATATACGTGTGTGTGTGTGTGTGTGTGTGTTTGTGTGTGTGTATGGAGAGAGAGAGAGAGAATGTGTATTTCTATATAGTTATATACTACATAATGGAATTTTGGTCAATGGACCATATACATAAGGGGGAGCCTTCAAAATTATAATAGACTATACTGTATAACCTTGGTATGTGGTAGGTTGTACCATCTTGACTTGTGTAAATACACTCTGTAATGTTCACAGAATGAGAAAATCACCCAAGATGCATTTCTGAAAACACATCTCCATTATTAAGCTACCATATATAGATACTATATATTATATGTGGTATCTTCAACTACCATATTTAGCTATAAATACACTAATAACAATGTCAGAAAGAAACCACACTTGCAAAGAGGGTGGCAGGAACTTGCCCTGAGAAGGCCCGAGAAACTCACATGGCTCAATCCTGGGCAAGGCAGGAAAGAAAATGTGGGGAACCAGCAGTTAGCGTAATGGCTATGTCGCTGGACTCCCACATAGTCGACCGCGGTTCACCTCCCGGACCCAGTGGCTTAGAACTCATGCCGGGCGCGTGTGTGTGCGTGCCCAAGATCCTGAGAGGAGAATGGAGAAGGGATTGTGGCGTGACCATACCCCCTGGGGGGTGATTTCTCACTTTCTGTGTCTATGTCTCTGTCTGGTGAGCGCATGCGCCCTATAGCGAAAACCTCTCAAAAAAACAAACAAGCAAAAAGAAAGTGTGGAAGTTCCTTTTGTCACTTTCTTCCTCAGGAGAGCACAGCCCATCAGGGAGCATGGGCCACATGCTGTCAGTGAAAGGGAGGTGCTGTTAGAGTCCAGGAAGAGCTGAGACCCACTAGAAAGCCTCCAGCTCCCATCAAGAGTGTCTGATCCCCATGTCCAGGGAAACTGCCAAGTAGAGATAGGCAGTATCTCAGTTGAGCTTCCTCAAGAAGCAGCTGAAAGGTGGAGACTTTCACCAAGGAAGGAGAGACTATCAAAGAAGGAGAGCAGTAACCTCAGCGGGAAAGACGTAGCACTGGGTAGAAACTGGTCATTGAAGTGCAGGGCAACAGCAAAGGCCTTAGCAATCTGCCCTCACAGAAGCTGAGGAAATGAGTTCCATTTACCACAGACAGGAGTGCCCTGGGCAAGCCGCAGCTCAGGGCAGAGATAAACAAATGCAAAACAGTACTTTCTCAAACAGGTGGAAATGTGTGTGTACGTGTGAGTGTATCTGTCATTTATGTCTGTTTTGCCATGATCTCAAACTTGTATTTTTATTACTGCTCGATCCCCCCAGGACATAATCTTACATACATAGGACAATCCCTTAGATTCAACAGATGACCAATTAATAGATGTTGAATGAATAAATAAATGACAAAATTAAATTTTAATTTCCTTATAGAAATATTGCTTGCAATCAACTGGCCAATGCCTATGAATATTTTTAGTGATCTATCCTTTAGCTTTATAATTGCATATCTAAGAACTTTTTCCTATAGTCTTTATGCAAATAAATGAGCAAAACATGTGTAATAAAATATTACTTGAAGCATTATTTATAATACTAAAAACTAGAAACAATATAGCGTCTATGAATATGGAACTGACTAAAAACTAGTCACAGATTGATACTCTTATTTTTTTTTTTGAGAGGTTTTTACTATAGGGCACGTGTGCTCACCAGACAGACAGAGAGAGACAGAGAGACAGAAAGTGAGAAATCACCCCCCAGGGTGGATGGCCATACCACAATCCCTTCTCCTCTTTTCTCCTCTCAAGATCTTGGGCACACACGCACACAAACCCAGCATGAGTTTTAACCACCGGGTCCGGGATGTGAACCACGGTCGACTATGTGGGAGTCCAGCAACATAGCCATTATGCTAACTGCTGGTCCCAGATTGATACTCTTCTGCTAGAGAGTAGAAAGTGCTCATAATTAACCCAAGATGTATGAAAAATTAAATACAAAGCCTCTAACAACAAAGCTAATAGTAGAAAGCATAGAGTAAACTTTTGAAGACATCGGAGTAGGCAAGATTCCTTAAATAAAAACCCTAATGTACAGGTAATGGTCCCTAAAATAGACAACTGGGATTAAATCAAGCTAAAAATCTTCCTCACAGCAAAGAAACTATAACTAGAGCAAAAAGACAACCCTCAGAATGAGAGAAAATATTCGCAAATTATTTCTCAGACAAGGGATTGATATATAGATTATATAGGGAACTTAAGCAGTTTACTCATTAAAAAAATGAATAATTCAATTTAAAAATGGGCAAATTAATTAAATGGACAGTTCTCCAAGAAACTTACGAATGGTCAATAGGCATATGAAAAAAATATTCAAAGTCTCTCATCATAAAGGAAATGCAAACAATTAAGACCACAATGAGATACCATTTAATTCCGGTTATAATGGCTAGAATAAAAAAAGCAAAAAAAAAAAAAATGACAAGTGTTGGCAAGGCTGTGGTGTAAAGAGAATTCTATTACACTGTTGGTGGGAATGTAAATTAATCCAATATCTATGGGAAAAAATGAATTATGACCCATTAATCCCACATCTTGGTATTTCCTTGGATAGGAAAACACTCAGCTGGAAAGATATTTGCACATTCATGTTTATTACAGCATCATTCACAATTGCTAAAACATGGAACCAACCTACATGTCCAAAACCTGATGACTGGGTTGAAAAACTGGCACATGGATACTCTGGATTATTATATAGTTTTAAGAAACAATAAGATCCCATTGTTTCACTCAAAATGGATGAATATAGAGACTTAATGTTGAATTAAGTGAGTCAAACTTTGAAAGGTACACATTGTATATCCCCATTCAATTTGTACTGAGTGCTATGACAGGTTGAGAGACTTGAAAATGTGATGTTAGAGAGGATAAGGGTAAACACTAGAGACTATAAGAGGGGAGAGTGGGTGTGTGGGTGGTGCAGGATGAGTGTGAGATACAAGGGGAGGAAACATTTGACAGATGGAAAAATGTAAAATTGATAGTTGGATTAAATAGATTACAAAACTAAGATTAAAAATAAGGAAGTACTTATCATAAGGAACTATTTCCAATACATGCTGTAGTGATAAAGTGTTCTTATTATTTGTTAAAAATAAAAGTATAAACAGAAAAAAATAAAGTAAGAATATGATTTTTAAAAAAATTCGGTGAGAAACCCTTGCTAAATGCCTTTTGGTTTAACAAAAATATGTCGTGTTTTTAATCTCACCTATTAAAAGGGCTTCTAATTTTCCCTCCTCCCGAACACAATCAGTATAGAATCCCATCATATTTACTTAGGATCTACATTTCTACTGGTATTGCTGCTTTTAAGCACTCTTGAAACTTAACACTCTTCTAATTTGAACTTTACAAAGGAATAAATAAGTGCTTCAGTAATTCACAGTCTATGTAAGCTATTTAGTTTTTAAAATTCATATACACTATGGTATGAACTCTTTTATTTTTAATTTGGTTATTTACTTCTACTAGAACATCATAGAACATTTGAAAGATAAAATAAGCTTTGGAAGGCATTTTAGATATGAGGAAATTCAAGCCCAAGAGTTTAAAGGCACTACCCAAGATGAAACACCAGTTAGTACCAGAAACATGTCCGAATATTGATGGCAGTCAGGTGTTCTGTCTGATACAAAACAGGCTTTCAGTTAGATTTTATCCAGCCTGAGTGTTGAAATCAGGTGAGATAGCTAAAAACAACTTGTGACTTGGTGTAATGACAAATATTAATCACCTGGAATTCATTTATTTTCAGAGACAATACAACCAATATAATCACACATTATTTTGATTATTTTGGGGCCAACTAGGGTGATTTTTCCAGACTGAATTTTCTCTCCTGAGGAAAATTAAGAAAACTTTTCTAGCAGGACTCTGCTAAGTAAATCCTTATTTAAGTGTTCCTCAACTTTTTTTCATAAGTTTTTATTTCCATTTAAAAGAGGGTTTGACCAAAAAATATATGTGAATATATATATGTACATATATGATATATGTACATACATGTACATATATGATATAGCTACATATATATAAAACATTCTCTAAAAATCTATCGGGACCCAAAGCATATTTTAAAATTACAAACTTTTTTGCGTTTTGTCTTTAACATGGCAATGAAGAACACAGCCTCTGTATCAGAGTTTCCTGATTCAACTCTCTAACTCTCTGCGACTTAATATATGTGTGACCTTAGAAAAATTATGTGATCTGTCTGTTCCTCAGTGCCCTTATCAAAAAAATACGTTTGATAATAATACTGCTCAGTTCTCTGAGTTGGTTTAGAAACGAAATGAATTAATACATGACAGCTTTTAATAGAACCAGTTAGATACCAAGCCTGTGGCCGGCCAATGGCGTGGTGGTTAAGGCGACTGGATCCCACCTGGATCACTGCACAGTTCAAGTCCCAGACCCCACCACCTGAGGAACATGCTGGGTGATGTGCATGCATGCCCAAAAGCCTGAGAGGAGAATAGAGAAAGGTCTGCCGTGTGACTGTCCACCCTGAGGGGTGCTTTCTCACTTTCCCTGTCTCCCTTTTTCTGTTTCTCTACAGTAAGTGCACAAGCCATATAATACATTTGTGAATTAAAAAAAAAAAAAAAAAAATATTACAAACCTGTGCAAGGGTTAGCTGTTATTATGAACCAATGGGACAGGTCTCTAGCGGCCCAGAGCCTTTCCCCTTCAGTAAAGATTTCTTCTGCACAAGCTTGGTTCAGTACATCCCAGTACTCTGGGAACAAATGAATTTCTGTGGGAGAACATAGCCAATATTGCAGTCATCCTAATTGCCGATGTTTGTATTCATCTCTACAGAGTACCCTCCACAGGGTATAGACCGATTCATTTTTCGAGCACCCATGATGAAATTGTTCAGGGCCGTCCTGATCACCTTTCTGTGAATGTGTAAAATGGCAAGATCAAAATGTAGCTTCTTAATAAGAAACAAGAAGGACCAGTAGATGGTGTAATGGTTATGTCACTGGACTCCTACGTAGTCGACCGCTGTTTGAGTCCCGGACTCAGCAGCTTAAAACCCACTCTGGGCCTGTGTGCGAGCGTACCCAAGAATCCTAGAAGAGAATGGAGGAAAAGGGATTACAGCGTGGTTGTGCCCCCTGTGGAGTGACTTCTCACATTCTGTCTCCAGCGAATGCACGCTCTCTATAGCTCTATTACAGCAAGAATCTCTCTTTAAAAAAAAAAGGTGGGAACCAGCAGTTAGCGTAATGGCTATGTCGCTGGACTCCCACGTAGACGACCACGGTTCGCGTCCCTGGCGCGGGGGCTTGTAACGCTGGACACGTGTGCGTGCGTGCCCAAGATCCCGAGAGGAGAATGGAGGAGAAGGGATTGCGGCATGGTCATCCACCCGGGGGGTGATTTCTCGCTTTCTGTCTCTGTCTCTCTCTATCTGTCTGGAGAGCGCAGGCGCCCTATAGCAAAAACCTCTCAAAAAAAAAAAGAAAAAAAGAAAAGAAAAGAAAAGAAGGAAACCAAAGAAATCCCATGAGCCCTGTATTTCTTACCTCACAATCTTAAATCTTTTTGATCCTATTACCCAAACTAAATTCTAAAATACAGAAATTAAAATATAGTTTAAGAGAAACTATAATAATTCATATGTACTTTGTAATGTGGATTTATAGTGTGACTGATTTATAAAGATAAACTTTAAGCTAATTCCCTAGTCAATCAGAAACAGAACATTAGAGCGTATGTGTAGAGCACCTTATCAGGGCATACATGCAAAACGTAGAATAGATTTCACCTGTGGTGACTACTAATAACACTTCGATATCCATAAATATCCGAACATCTAAGATTTCTAGGGTTGACTATGGGTGTTTCATGTATATTATCATCTTTTCATTTCCACAGGAGGTCAAAAAACTAAGGGACTGGGACCAGCAGATGGTGTAATGGTTACATTGCTGGACTCGCATGTACACAACTGTGGTTCAAGTCCCAGACTCAGCGACTGGAAACTCAGCTCGGGCCTGTGTGCATGCATGTCCAGAATACTGCAAGGAGAATGGAGGAGAAGGTATTATGGCATGGCCATTCCCCACAACGGGTGATTTCTCACTTCCTGTCTCTCTGTCTCTATAGCGAGGGCATGTGCCCTATAGCAAAATCCTTTAAACAAACAAATAAACAAAACAAGACAAAATAACTAAGACAGTGAAGTGATTATTCAAAGGTGGGATAACCAGAATGTAGCAGAAACTAAATCACGTGGAGTTCTACTTCTAGGTTATCTTATTTTGTAGCTGGTAAAAATCTGTATGTAATAATTAAATCTCAGCCTTGTAATTCAACAGCTGGTGGCCTCAGTCCTCTCTGAGGCCTGGTGTCATCATCCATGGAACAGACTTTGAAGCGTATCCCGGACAGGGCTGCTGTGAAGATCACACTGTGCTCTCTGCAGGGCCTCGTCCCTGACAGACACATGGTAACAACAGGACAGAGGACGACACAAGTGCTCAGGAAGCACTGTCATCCTTATTTCTTTAAATAATTTAAAACTGTTGTAATACAATAAATACTTGATACCATATATTTCTCTATTAATAATTAATTAATGACCTAGAAAAGAGAGGCAATTCCATGGAAATCATGATTAAGGTGGGTTTTCTTTTATTTTTAATTATTTATTTAATCTTATTATTTTTTTAAATTGGCTATAGGGCACACATGCTCCTCAGAGAGTGACAGAGAGAGAGAGAGAGAGAAGGTGAGAAAGCAAAATAGAGAGAAAGGTAGAAAGCAAGTCATCAGGCCTGGGACTTGAACCAAGGTCAGCCACATGGGAGTCTAGTAATTTCGCCACACACCACCTGCTGGTGCCAATGGACTTTCTTAAACAGCACACTTTTTGACATAAATTGGTATCTTAGCTCTGACTTCTTACTACAGGACTTTTTCACTACAAAGCTCATGACCCTTGTATTCAAACTGCCACACACCGTGTGTGTTTCAATGGTTCATTTATCCTCAGAAAACGATTCACCAGACAAGGCTGTATAGACTTCCCTTCTCTCACCAACCTATGATTCTATCCCTGAACCTCGTCCAATGCCTTCCTCCAACTTACCTGAATTTATAAACGTGCATGTTTCTCCCTTAATAGTTCTTCTGCCCTCTGCTCTATATTAACAAGGGACGCCTTTTCTAGAATGGTGGTAATTGCTAGTGTCTATAAAGGAAATAGATGACCGAGTTGACATGATCCTAAGAATACAGTAGAATGAAAGAGACACAGACAGCCCCACAGGAGCTGCAGCCCACCCCCACCCCCAGCTCGCCGGCCTGGGTGGTGAATGCAGACGTTCCCAGCGCGTTCAGAAAGGTTTCTGCACGTGAACTGGAACCTCATGTCAGTCAGCCCCTATCTTGTTACCACCATCTGGCCTCCAGGATCTTCGATCTGTAGAAGACTCTTAAACATTTTGAGTAAATAAGGGAATGAAAATATATACAGCAGTCATTGAGAATATATGAAGGAATTTAAAATAGATACGAGGTTTAGCTTCATGTAAAAGGACTGCTATCAATTAAACATTGGAAATGAACAATAAATAGCTTAGTAAATATTAAAGACACCTCTTATTATAAGTCAGTTCATCATTTTCATTTTTATTTTCCCAAATTATTTATTTAACATGGAAAAAGATGATAAGGAATGAAAAGTTGAGGGCAGGCATCTTCTTTAAATAGAGTTTTTTTCCATTTACTTCTAAAAATAAATTACGTGCAGCGTTTCTAAGCGAAAACAGCTGATTTACAGAGTACGTTTTTACTTAAATGTCAAATGAGGAACCTAAATTTAAAAGGAGTTTTTGCAACTCTTCAAATAGTAATAAAACGAAATCGAGCTGAACCG
>NW_006199308.1:997303-998572 GCF_000334495.1 Tupaia belangeri chinensis
GACCTTTCCTGGACTGCCGAGTATTTTATCGGCCCAAGATCTTCTCCACAGAAGGTAGCATTTTTTTGTAAGCGCCAACAGCCCAAGGAGTGATCTGAGAATAGTTCAAAGCATAAAACTAAAAAGATGAAAACGGCAGAGTGGAAATGAAAAGACACGCAAAACCCCAAGAGCAGAGCACAGGAATAACCAGCGTGCACGTGAGGCAACGGAGTCCAAGAACCCGGATAGATCTGATTGATTTCCTCAGGAGTCTATATTATTTTATTTATCTTTATGAGAAACGTATGTATAAATGAAGACACTGAAGGATGACAAGTACAAGGACTCGTTCAAGGTTGTGTGGCCCGTACCTCAAATGAATTGCTTCTGGGGCCCCTGGGGCTAGCAGTGGTTAAGCGTTGTACTCCCACACGGTTAACCCTGGTTCGAGTTCTGGACCCAGTGGTTTGACATGTGCACATGCCCAAAATCTCAAGAGGAGAATGGAGGAGAGGGGATTATGGTGTGGCCATGCCCTCCCGGGGTGATTGCTCACTTTTTCTTTTTCTGTCTCTCTCCAGAGAGAGCACATGCCCTATGGCCAAAACCTAAAAAAATAAAATAAAATAGTAAAATAAAATTAAATACATAAGTTCTCCTTCGTCCAGCCTATGTGGAGCAATCCATAGTGTGGCAGACTGCCGAGCTAGAAGAGAGTTTCGAGTCCTTCCCTGGTCAGCCTGGAAACATGCTAGGCATGTGCATGCTTGCCCAGAATCCCGGTGCGCTGGGGAGCTGGAGAAAGGTGATTGTGGCATGACTGAGCATACGGAGGGTGCCCTTCCCCGCCCTCGAACTCATGCACACACACCTGCTCTATTATGAATGGGGAAACATGTTTTAAACATTAAGGGCTTCTTTCAGTAAATCTTGATGGGAATAATGATAGGGTATTTTATATAGGAGGATTTGAATCTTTTACATAAAATCAAAAGTAGGCTGTATAAATAAGTACAAGGTAAGCTGGAAAAAAAGAAAAGAATTGCCTTGTCTGAGGGATCTTCAAAACGTTCATGAAAATGTGTATCGTTGAAACACTCTGAGGGTCGGCCTTGGTGTGGTGGTTGAGGCAGCTGAATTCCATATGGACAATTGGGTAGTTTGAGTCCCTGACCGGTGGCTTGAAAAATACACTGGGTACACATACATGTATGCCCAAAGTCCTGAGAGAAGAATAGAAAAGAAGGGATTGCAGCATGGCCATGTCCTTGGTGGGGTGGCTCTCTC
>NW_006199308.1:998583-1014074 GCF_000334495.1 Tupaia belangeri chinensis
TTTCCCTTTCTCTGTCTCTCCCTCACCAGTGAGTGCACACGGCCTGTAGCAAATTTAAAAAGAGAAGGAAAGAAAGGAAAAGAGAAAACAAAAAAGAAAAGACTAGGCATGGAATTTCACACTCTTTTAGACCAAAATAAACTCATACTTTAATTCCATTTTTTCAACCAACTTTTGAAGTCTTTTATAGCTATGAACAAAAATAATCACTCTTAGTACCTCACGGAACACAATCTACTCTCTCATACTCTTGGATAGCATGCCTTATTTGTAAATAAATATTTGTTAATATATTTATTTTGTATTATGAAAACAGTAAGCATTCATTTAGAAAGTGCAAAAACACAGATAAGCAAAAAGAAATGAAAATAACAATGACCTTTTGCACCACCACAAAGAGATAACCACCAATAAATAAATAATAAATAAATAAATAAGACCCACTTAGTACCAGATACCATTGACTCTCAGATCTCATCTTCCAGCATCATTTCATCTCTTCCCACTAAGCACACTGACCTTGCTTCTTGAGCATTTCTAACCCATTTTTATTTATTGCCTTCCAACTCTGTGTACGAAGACGGAAAATGATAAACAGTTCATGGCATACAGGGACACGATCAGACACTATTAACAATACCTGTTACTAATACTTGGACACTATTAATAGTATGTTTATTTCATTATTAAATTATTAATTTGCAAGGCAAAATGGTGTCTTGGTTCAATTTGAAGTGTTTTGTTTCTTAATGAAATCTGGTTTTATATAAATACGAAGTAATTCTTCATTGAATTCATTGATTATGGCTTTGCCTATTTATCTTTTGGCATATTTGCCTGTTTCATTCATTTGCAAATGTCCTTTATGGAGTAAATACTATAAATATTTGCCAATGTCTTCTGCCAGTATAATTGGTCTTTTAATTTTGCTGATTGTGGGCATTTTAAGAACCACATAAGTATTTAAGATCATTTTATCCAGTCACTTTTTTTTATATAACCTTTGTCTTGGTCAGCACACATTCTCATTCATTCACTCAAGAAATTTTTCTATTTGCCAGAGGAGAGACAGAGGGAGAGGGGGAAAACCTGCCCCAGTGGGGTCTGGTGAGGCCACAGCCCCTTCTCCATTTCTCTGTACTGTCAGGATTTGGGGCAGGAAATATTTTTCAAGCTGCAGGAGCTGGCATTCAAACCATGCCAGCCACGTGGGATCTGGCTTTATTTATCTGTAGACCATGGGGCCAGTGCATACACCACGATTAGGTATATTAGCTAAGCACCATCCTAGGAGTTACAGATGCAAAGGCGAGCTGGAGACAAGAACCACACACTCATGGACATGAATACAACCGAGAGGAGCAAAGATAATAAGCAAGAAAGTAAATACATATTAAATGTCAGATTGTAGGCCAAACTGAGAGGGAGAAAGATAATAAGCAAGATGGTAAATACATATTAAATGTCAGATTGTAGGCCCAGCTCCAAAACCCAGTGGTTAGGGGAAACCAAATCACACACGGCTGACTGTAGTGTGAATCTTGACCCCAGAGGCTTGGAAAAGGTATCAGGCAAATGTGTGTTGCCCCAAATTCTGACCGACGGGTAGATGGAAGAGATGGTAATGCAGAATAACCACGTCCTATGAAGGGGCACTTTCTCCCTCTTTTTCTTTCTCTGTCTTTGTCTCTTTCTGTGAGAACATGCACTCTCTGGCAATTAAAAAAAAAAGAAGAAGAAGAAGAAGATTGTAAAAAGTACAATGAAGAAAATGGAGATGAAGAGAATACCTGGGGGACATAGGCTCTGAGCTGATACCTGAGGAAAACTCAGTCATGGAAGTAAACCACGCTGGTAGAGAGAACAGCAAGTGCAAATTCATTGATTAGGCAAGAAAGACTTCGATGTGACTGTGGGGCTTACATACACCCAATGTCACTGAATCACCGTGAGGGAGAGGGTGACTGGGTTGTGCGGGAAAAAGTTGGAGAAGTGGGCAGGACCTCACAGGCCATGGGCAAGAATTTGGGTCTTATTTTAAGAGCAATGGGAAGCTGTTAGCTTTGAGAGACAGAACGTGAAGGCTAACATCAACTTTTAATAGTATATGTTCACATTTCCTGGAATTGTACCTTTCAGAGATAGAAAATGATTAGATATAAATCAGAATTACAATAGAAAATAGGGTATGTCTGAAAATTAGGAACCTTATAATTGACATATGTTCAGCCCAACTGCTTAGGTGTAGTTATTAGGACTCATTAAATGAGAAATTTGCAGGACCAGCAGGTAGTGTAGTGGTTAAGATACTGGATGCCCACATGGCTGACTGCAGTTCAAGTCCTGGGCCCAGCTTGTGGAAACTCACACCAGGTGTGTGTGCATGTGTGCCCAAAATCCTGAGAGGATAATGGAGAAGGGATTGCAGTGTGGTCATCCCCTCTTGGGGATGATTTCTCACTTTCTGTCTCTCTGTCTCTCTCTGTTTCTCCCACAAGCACACATGCCTTACAGTAAAAAATCTCTCTAAAAAAATTTTTTTTTGATGAGAAATTTGCAAATGGGGCAAACTAGGGGAAATTGATCAGGGCTTCATCTTAATGATGTCACCAAGGAGCCTGGTTCTTTTTAACATTCTTTTGGTCTACAATTAATTTCACCTGTCCTCCAAGTATGAGATGACTATAGCACCATCTGCAATAACCATTGCATTTATAAAAGAGCTTTGAAAATTTTGATGCCTTTGATTTGGAAATTCCACTTTTAAAAATGAAGGTCATTTAATTTTTTTTTACAATTTTAAACCTTATTTATTATTATTATTTTCCAGTTTGATTAAAGAAAGAGTTAGAAAGCAAGCCTCCAGTTCTGGGACTCAAACCACAGTAAGCCACGTGGGAGTTGAGCGCCTTTAACCACCATGCCACCCGCCAGCCTCCTAATGAAGTTGATTTAATTTTAAAGTTGGTTTCATGAAAGATAGATCCACCCATTTGTTCAATAAATAGTTATTGAGTAATAGTATCTATGAGTGACTATTCTAGGCACTTGGGATATAACAGTGTCCAAAGCAGACCAAAAAAAAAAAATCTTTGTGGTGTTTACTTATTTTATAGGGAAGACATTGGTCATCCCTGTAAACAAAATATGCAGGTTAAATATCTAGCATGTAAAATACTTAAATCCTGGGACCAGCAGTTAGCGTAATGGCTATGTTGCTGGACTCCCATGTAGTCAACTGCAGTTCAAGTCCGGGACCCGGTGGCTTAAACTCACGCCAGGCGCGTGTGCATGGGTGCCCAAGATCCCGAGAGGAGAATGGAGGAGGAGGGATTGCGGCGTGGCCCCCCCCCCCCCGGGGGGTGTTTTCTCGCTTTCTGTCTCTCTCTGTCTGTCTGAGGAGCGCACACGCCCTATAGCAAAAACCTCTCAAAAAAAAAAAAATACTTAAATGCTAAAAACATAACATATCTGGGTAAATCTGGCAATCATATTTTACTTTTGCTGTTCATTTTTACTGTTCATTCCTATGGAGAATATTAAAATCACTTTTTACTGAGTACATAGGTTGGGGTGTTTTATGGTCATGTGACAGGGGTAGATGGCTTGGAGGTTTAGGTACGAGTACAGAGTAGAGATTAAACTTTAGAAGCAAGAAACCTAAAGTGCTCACTGAAGCTGGAGGAAAAGATACAAACATCTCAGACAAGAGGAAAAGGCAAGAAAGGGAGAAAGAGGCCTTCCATGAAGGCCGTCCCCGATTGTGAGGGGAGCGGGAAAAGGAATACATTCTTCAAATGTTTGCAAGGGAATCATTATCCTTGGGGCAGAGTGAGGTTTTAATTAAGAAAGGAAGCAGACTTTCCATGATGCCTCTACATGAGCATCTGACACTATTTAATCTACAGCATTTCCCCTTGAAGATGTTGCCCGGTGATTGTGCCCGTTCAGTCAACAACTGCATTTATAAAACAGTCTCAGGGCTCCATGTGATGAAGGTTGCTTTCTCACATCCCTTAAAATGTAGTGTAACATCTGTAAGAAGCAGAATTCACATGTGAACAAATAGGAAAGAAGTGACTAAAAGCAAAAGCCCATACGTATAGGCTGAGGTTCGTTATTTTTCATGAATAAAGTTTACTTTTTAGAGCAGCTTAGGCTCACAACAAAACTGAGGAGAAAGCACGAGTTCCTGTACATGCTTTGCACCTACGTGTGCACAGTCTTCTCTGTGATCAACGTCTCCTGCCAGACTGGTACAATTGCACAATCAATGAACCTACGCAAAGCAACCCCTAGGTCTGGCCCTGTTGCCTGGTGGTTAATAGAGCCAGATGCCACATGGTTGACTGCAGTTTGAATCCTGGCCCTAGTGGCTTAAAAATCATGTGGAGGATGTGTGTGTGTGTGCAGGCCCAAAATGGAGAAATGGAGAAGGGATTGCAGTGTGACTATATACCATTGAGTGGTGCTTTCTCCGTCCCCCACTCCTGCCACCCACCACACCCAGTCTTTTCGTCTTTCTCTGACAATTAAAAAAAAGGAAGAGACCATCCTCTGAAATCCATGGTCCATTAGGGTTTGTTCTTGGTGCAGTACACTCGGGCTTTGACCAACGTACAGTGATGTGTAGAACCATTACAGTATCAGACGGAATCGTTTCTCTGCCCTAAAATTTCTCTAGGATCCACCTTTTCTTTCTTTCTTTCTTTTTTTTTTTTAAAGTAAAGAAAAGGGTGGAATTTAATTTTATTTAGAGGGTGTTCCAAGGTATGAAGTTCCACATAGAAATAAGAAACAGATCAAGGAGGTCAAGCTTCATACAGTATGTACAGTTTGGAACTGTTCAAGTACAGTTTCATTGTAAAAAGTGCTATAATAACAACCACATTTAAAAAGAGTTCTCCGGTAGGGAACCAGCAGTTATCTTAATGGCTGTGTCACGGGACTCCCACGTAGTCGACCGCGGTTCGCATTCTGGACCCGGTGGCTTAAAACTCAAGCCAGGCGCTTGTGCATGCGTGCCCAAGATCCCGAGAGGAGAGTGGAGGAGAAGGGATTACGGCGTGGTCATCACCCCTGGGGGGTGATTTCTCGCTTTCTGTCTCTATGTCTCTCTTTGTCTGTCTGGCGAGCGCA
Source organism: Tupaia belangeri chinensis (assembly GCF_000334495.1). Taxonomy (NCBI): domain Eukaryota; kingdom Metazoa; phylum Chordata; class Mammalia; order Scandentia; family Tupaiidae; genus Tupaia; species Tupaia belangeri. The sequence goes on from NW_006199308.1 coordinate 1,003,723, forward strand.
TGCGCCCTATAGCGAAAATCTCTCCAAAAAAAAAAAAGAGTTCTCGGTAGAGAAACAGTAAGACAAACTGATACCAAACGGCAGAGGACAAACCCCTCTGTGCCTCAGCTGTGCAGTCTAGAGGTTAAAGGCCCCAGGAGTCCCACCCTGCACTTGGGAGGGGTAGCCGTCAGAGTAGCTACGGGCATGACATTCTGATCTTCCTCTTCCTCTACAGAGAAATACTTTTCAAGCAAGTTTAATGAAGCCTTGTACACAGACTCGTTTTCGTGGTTTTGTAGGGCTTCAATTTCATCCAGGCCTCCACATTCTTTGATCCTTCTACTAAGTTTCTCAGTTTCTCCCAGCTTCTCAGCAGCCTGAAAGATTTGAAAAGGCATCTAAGTCAACCAGAATAATTTTGCTATCTTTCTCAGGTAAGAGGTTCATCAGTGGTTCTGTGATGCCACAGTGGACGAGGTACACAATCTGCTCCACGGTTCTGCCGCCTGTGTAGCTGGTCACAGCCCACACAGCCTCCTTCTGCGTCTTAAAGTCAGCCTTGGAGAGCATGCCACCAAGGACCGGGACTAACCCGGGATGCGCTACCTGCTGGATCTGGTCCTGCCGACCAGCGGTGATGTCGGACATTGTCCATGTAGCTTCCTTCTGAATATTCATTTTGGAGTTGCTTAGCAGGCTGGGGAAGATGGCGAGTGCTCCAGCATCTATCACAACCTGGTCTATCCATCTGTCCCAGCGACAATATGACTTATGGCTCTTAGGGCAGGGGTCACAATGGGCAATTCGGTAGCTCCGAGAGCCTTCCCAAGTTGGAGAACAACTGTTTTCACAAGCGTTTCAATCCGTTCATTTGGAACATCGGTAAGGTAGGAAATGGCCCAGCAGGTGTCTGCTAATCCTCCAGGATCATCCTGATGCAGAAGATGAACTAAAGTAGGAGGAATCTGCTCAACAGCATCTAGTAGGGTGCAGGGTTCCTGCTGCAGCAGAGGTTTGAGCGTGTCCGGGTAAGGTTACGTGAGAGACCACATGCTAACGATGACATCAGGAACTGCAAGGAGAGCCAACAGCGGGCCCGATGCCCCATACCTGATAACCAGGTCCTGGAAACTGAACCCTCCCCCGCGATGTTTCCTAGTGCCACACGGCTTGTTCACTGATGTGCCGGGGAGAGGCCAACAGAGAAGTGAGCGCTGGGATAGCATCTTCGTCCTCCACAGCCTGGTTTGTTCTGCCGTCCCGGAAGCACTGTTAGCGAGTGCCCACGAGAATCAAACTGGACAGGACTATAATCATTTCTGCCCGGGAAAGACACAGATCTTGGAATCAACCCAGCCTGGATGATGTTGTCTATGGGGGCTGATTTTCCCTAGAAAGCAGCTTCCTCGCAGCTTGAGGAGCCTGGAGCTGACTCCATCTTGTTGCCATTAACGCCTTTGACAGTGACATCAACAGCTGGTTGTTGCAGTTTTCCTGCCGTGGGGAAGTAGCATCATCGGGAAATGAACTAGCTTCTCCTTTCCAGCATCTGGTCACCCTTCTTAGCTCTCCTCAGCTCCACATAAACTTCTATTCTTGGCCGCCTCATTCCCGGGCTGTCTTTTCTCTTATTCTTGAATCTGTTAAGATGGGCAGCAGGTGAATTTGCATTCTCCTGGGTGGACATGGTTATGAGACGAAGGGAGAAAGCGGCACAGACAGCCCAGGCTCCCACAAGAGGCGGTGCAGGGCTCACAGGCTGGGGATCTGCTGCCCTGGGGATCCGCTGCCCACAGTGAGAGGGAAACGGCTCAGCCTTAAGATGGCGCCACTCCACCTTTTCATCGCCACTCTTCAACTCCTGGCAATCACCACTCTTTTTTACTGTCTCCATAGGTTTTATATTTTCAAAATGTCACATCGTTGGAATCCTACAGTTTATAGCCTTTTTAAAAAGGTTGGCGTTTTCCACTTAATAATATGCATTTCAGATACTGAGTAGATATGCCACGTTTTATTTACGCATTCACCTTTGGGAAGACATCTAGATTGCTTCCGAGTTCTAGAATTTAAGGACAAAGTTGCTGTAGACAACCGCATGCAGCTTGTGTGCAGACGTAAGTTTTCAACGAGTTTTGGTAAATACCAAGGTACACAACTGCGGGGTAACGTGGTAGGAGGAGATTTACTCATGTAAACACAGTCATATCGTCTTCCAAAGTAAGTGTTCCAATTTGCTTTTCACCAACAATGAATGAGAGTTTCTGTTGTTCCCTGTCCTTGACAGCATGTGGTGTCAGTATTCTGAATGTTGCAATTTGTTTTAAAGATTTTTTGTCACCGGGTGTGTGTGCTCACTGGAGAGAGACAGAAACAGTGAGAGGGAAAGTGAGAATTTACCCTCTGGGGGAATGGCCACAACACAATCCTTTATCCTTCACTCTCCTCCTGGAATTTTGGGCATGTTTACACACAGGCCTGAAGTGATTTTCAAGCTGCCAGTTCCAGGACTTGAACCACAGTCAGCCATGTTGGAGTCCAGCACCTCAACCACCACATCACCTGTCTTCTAATATTTTATGAGAAGGTGTGGAAGATGGAAAGACTCCTAGCCTGAGGTAGTAAAAATGAGCATCCACTCATACTTGTGTTGTAGAATTCTGCTCAATTCAGTAAGAAACGTCTCTCTTAAAAATATTAGCTTGGAGCCAGCGGGTGGTATTATGGTTATGGTGCTGGAATGCCCCATGGCTCAACCATGGTCCAAGTCCCGAACCTGGCAACTTAAAACTCAACGCCAAGCATGTATATGTGCATCCCCAAAATCTGGAGAGGAGAATGGAGGAGAAGGGATTGTGGTGTGGTCATCTTCCCTGAGGAGGGTGTGATTTCTCACTTTCTTTTTCTCCATCAGTCTGTGTTTCAGGTGAGTACATGGGCTCTATAGAAAAAATCTCTCAAGAAAAAAAATGTTAGCACATTTGGAGTTTTGGATATTAAGAATCTTTATTGTTCACTTTCTTTTAACACATGAATGGCTCATGACTTTAATGAATAAATATTTCATTCCTTTTTAGTATGTTAATGAAACTTGGGTCGAATACAAACACTGACATATGAGTGTTTAGAAACATTACAGCTGGGAACAGCAGTTAGCGTAATGGCTATGTCGCTGGACTCCCATGTAGTCGACTACGGTTTGCGTCCTGGACCTGATGACTTAAAACTCACGCTGGGTGCGTGTGCGTGCGTGCCCAAGATCCTGAGAGGAGAATGGAGGAGAAGGGATTGCGGTGTGGCCATACCCCCTAAGGGGCAATTTCTCGCTTTCTGTCTCTCTGTCTCTCTCTGTCTGTCTGGTGAGCACATGCGCCCTATAGCAAAACCTCTCCCAAAAAAAAGAAAAAAAAAACATTACAGCATAAGACACAAAATTTGTCTAATGATCTTCCCAGCATTTTGAAAAAAAAAAAAAAAGTTGATAAAAATTCAACAGCAGAAGAGGGCAATAAAACTCAATAGAACACTCTGGAAGATTTTTAATATTCTACATTTTCCCTTCATACAGAGCTTTCCCAACAAACTTTAGAGCCTAATAAAAGAAAACTTGTACAGCAGATATATAAATTTGTCTAAAATATACACAGAAATCTTAATGATATATAAAAGTGATAGTTGTAATTTTTACATAATCAAAACCTTATTTTTTATGGTGCATGTTAATCACAGTACTTTTCCACATAAAACAAGTTTAACCATTCTTGGTTGGAGAAAGTTCACATCTTTCCATGATCAGCAATCCCAAATGCACTTATCTAGTTTATTTTAATGTCTCAGATGTTTCCAAATTATTTAATAAATTATATAATACTGTTTTTTATTTTCTTAACCCCATACTTAGACTAACATTAAATATTGTGCCCAATGCTAAGGTCTCAGTTTCTCCTCGAACTCTTTTCTGTAGAGTGAAACTCTCTCCACTCTATAGTACTATAAATCTTATAGATTAAACCAAGTAGGGACCAGCAGTTGGCGTAATGGCTATGTTGTTGGACTCCCATGTACTTGACCATGGTTCGAGTCCCAGACCTGGTAGCTTAAACTCATACCGGGTGCGTGTGTGTGTGTGCCCAAGATCCTGAGAGGAGAATGGAGGAGAAGGGATTGCGGCATGGCCGTCCCCCCTGGAGGGGTGATTTCTTGCTTTCTGTCTTTCTGTCTTGCTCTCCATGTGAGTGCATGTGCCTTACAGCAAAAACCTCTCAAAAAGAAGAAAACTTAACCAAAAACACTAGGAGCAAAATCCTCTCCCCTCCCCCCCCAAAAAAATAGAGAGAGAGAGAGAGAAAGAGAGAGAGAGAAGGGTTTTTTTTTTTTTTGGAGAGATTTTCGCTATAGGGCGCGTGCGCTCGCCAGACAGACAGAGAGAGACATAGAGACAGAAAGTGAGAAATCCCCCCCCGGGGGGGATGGTCACACCGCAATCCCTTCTCCTCCATTCTCCTCTCGGGATCATGGGCACGCACGTACACGCGCCCGGTGTGAGTTTTAAGCCACCAGGTCTGGTACGCGAACCGCGGTCGACTACGTGGGAATCCAGCGACATAGCCATTACGCTAACTGCTGGTTCCCGAGAAGGTTTGTTTTTATCAACAAACTCTAAACTAGTAAATTAGGTGTCTCATTATATTTCACCGAATAGGGTGGCCCATTGTTTTATGGCCACCTCAGATGTCATCTGTCATATATACATCTTTTCATGAAATATTTTTATTCTTTACAATTCCCTTTCAGACTTTCTTCGATGTGACTCAAGCCTTCACCATGAAGAATACATCATTACATTTGTATCTTTTTTCCACATCTCTTTAATACTTACTGTTTTTTTCCGACCTTGTTTTTTTTTTCTTTATAAATATGTCTTTGGAGGGGACCAGCAGTTAGCGTAATGGCTATGTCGCGGGACTCCCACGTAGTCAACCGCGGTTTGAGTCCCGGACCCAGTGGTTTAAACTCACGCCAGGCACGTGTGCGTGCATGCCCAAGATCCTGAGAGGAGAATGGAGGAAAAGGGATTGTGGCATGGCCATCCCCCTGGGGGGGTGATTTCTCGCTTTCTGTCTGTCTCTCTCCGTCTGTCTGGCAAGTGCACGCGCCCTATAGCGAAAAACCTCTCAAAAAAAAAGTCTTTGGAGAACTTGTTACTTCTGCTTAATTAGATAAGCTGTGTATTTTGTTTGTCACTTTTGTTTTGTTTTGTTTTTGCTTTTTTGAGAGGTTTTTGCTCGCCAGAAAGACAGAGAGACAGAATGAGAGACATCATCCCCCAGGGGGGATGGCCATACCACAATCCCTTCTCCTCCATTCTCCTCTTGGGATCTTGGGCACGCACGCACATGCACCCTGCATGAGTTTAAGCCACCGGGTCTGGGACTAGAACCAAGGTTAACTACATGGGAGTCCAGCAACATTGCCATTATGCCAAGGCTTGCCAAAGCCTATCTCTTGTTCTTTTGCCTAGCCCGGGAAATCTGATACCCTTTAGCTTGTAACTTCATCTGTAAGACTTAACATATCTATCAGAATTTTTGAGTCACTGTACATATCAGCAGCTTATAGATATGTATTTTTATAAACAAATAAAAACTGTTTAACAAATTTCCCAATGTAGAACAAAACATCGTTCTTGATAACAGTTTCAGATGTTAATTATTGGGAAAAAATCCTTTTAAAAGACATTAAACAAAGCAATTGACCATGAACAAAAAGCTCCCAGCACCCTAGGGATGAGAAAGGATTAACTCAGGGTAGGCTGTTAGTAGGGCTCCAAGGTCACTAGGAGTTGCTACGTTGCTATGGCGACAGGGCTGCAAGGTCACCAGAGGCTGTCTTGTGTTTTAAGTTCTAAGCATGTCCATTCTTCAAAGTCCTGATAACTGACTATTTACTAGGGAGACCTCTCCTGGTAAGCTTAAAGAAACATCCTCTTGGGCACTTAAATCAATGCCAGCACTCCCAGGTATAGCATGAATGGAGTCATAAATGTCTCCTCAGTACCTGAGTTGGATTGGGACCAGAGTGATGCCTCCTTGGGTCTTGGGCTGGAGGCATGCCCAGTACTGGGTTTCCGGACACATCAGTAGAAGAGCCGCACTGGCTAGTCCAATGAAAGCCTTCACCACAGCGTTTACATTTTGACGAAGGTTCCCTTTGTTTTTCCTTACAATCCTTGATAACATGTCCCTCTTTTCCACATCGACAGTATTGTTTTATTTGGAGGTCTCAATACTGCAGTCAACACTCCTGATTCCTGGCTTTTAGTACCTACTATCTGACACGACTTTATCACGTCTGCTAAAGAGGTGGCGGGCTTGCCTTAAATACCTTTTACTACCTACCCGCTGACAGTCAAAGTTAGCATTGGCAAAGGCCAGTTGCTTTGACAGTGCCTCAGCTGCATCTGCATTCTCTATTTGCCGGTACGAAGATCTTTGCAACCTGTCTATAAATAAGTCATAGGTTTCTCGTGGCCCTGGATGCATCTTAACAAAAGAAAGGCAACCCCCAGAAGAATCAGGTATTTTCCTCCATGCATGAGTGGCAAGGTGTCTATTTGCCCAAAGACTTCTGGTGGCAAGTGGGACCGTTGCTCATTAGTAGCATAATTGCCAGTCCCTGACAACATTTCAGCAGTCACTTCTGGGTTTCTTATTACATTATCGGCAGCCATCTGATGGCATCCGTCTTCGAACTCTTGTCTCCAAACTGTATATTGGACAGGAGTAGTTACAATTTTTACCAACACTTTCGAGTCATTGATTGTAAGCTCATAGCTTGTGGCTGTGTTGCCTATCATCCCTGTAATGTAATGACCACTGGTTTCATATTCATTGATAGCTTGTCTAAATTCCTTAAGTATACTATAGGGTAAACATTCCTGTGTGGTTTGTCCCCTTTTGCTTATAACAGGACAGACAGAAAGCATAGAGGTGTCCCCTTCTTGTAAATTGCTGCTTAGACATTCCTGCAAAACATCCCCAGGGGCAGTTTTTTCCTGGAAGTTCTTTAGATAAAACCTTGAACAGGGGAGGGGAAGTAGAAGGAGCCAGGCGGGGCAGTTGGATTAGGTGTGGTCTCTGCACTAGCTGCTAAGAGCTCTTTCAGAGGGAGTTCAAGGTTATCAGGTTTTCCAAATTGAAGTATGGCATTGCTGCATTGATGCCAGGTATGGAATATTTTTATAGGAGCACGCGGCATAAGCAGACACCAATTTTTTCCCCAATCAGTTCATTTCAAGGATCTGACTTCCAGGTACCAAGGACAATAATGATCAATTTCCATTAACACTTGGGAAATGGTTTTGGATGTACTGAGTGATTAGCCTGACTTAATAAATACAAGAGCTCTTCCTTGTGAGCAGGGCCAGTGAGAGATAGCCTGTTACCCACGCTGACTCCTGGGATCTCCATAGAGATGAACGGTGCCATAGCCTTCTCCGGGCCAGAATCAATCAGTAGGCTTCTTGAGAAATGCTGCATGAGGGGACCAGCAGTTAGCGTAATGGCTACGTCACTGGACTCCCATGTAGTCAACCATGGTTCAAGTCCCGGACCTGGTGGCTTAAACTCATGTCGGGCGCGTGTGCATGCATGCCCAAGATCCTGAGAGGAGAACGAAGAAGAAGGGATTGCAGCGTGGCCATCCCCTCTGGGAGGTGATTTCTCGCTTTCTGTTTATCTGTCTCAGTCCTTCTGTTGAGCGCAAGCGCCTTGTAGCAAAAACCTTTCAAAGAAAAAAAAGAAAGAAAGAAATTAGCATGGAGACTGTCTGAAAAATAACTACGTTGCTCGCCTCCAGCTGTGAAAAGCACAGATCTTGTCTGTGGCTGTTGGGATCAGGCACCAACATAGCTGCTGCAGAGCTATCTCGTAAAGAGAAAGGACTTTAAAAGTGCTCAGGAGTTGAAGAACTCACAGGCCTTCCACTGAACAGGGCTCTGTAATCCTGGCACAAAGCAAGCGCAATAAGGTGGCGACTGTCCGTCTTCATCTCTAGTGTTCTGGCAGCGAAATGGCAGCTGATGTAAAACCACAAGGATACGGAGCAATCCTTTGGCGAAATCTTCACAGTACAGTCCAGAAGGGTGTATTTCACGGGAGAAAAAAGTAATACCATGCACCCAACAATGGCATAACATTTCTATTGCCCAGTGTGGCTCACAGAATTTTAAGTCTGTTTTTACGCCCAAGACCTTTACACAAGGGAACATACCTCCTTACTACGTAGCCTTCTATGTAATAGCTGAATTTCTAGGGGAGTGAAAGCAGAAGCAGTGATAGAATACAGAAAGCCAGAGCCAAGCCGCCAGGGACAGAGACCGCCCAGCCCTTCACTTACCTCCGGAAGTAGCCGAGAACGGTGGGAGACAGGATGCAGGGATCATCCAGTAGCCAAGTTATCCAGAAATTGGGGTGTCTAGGGCCCAGGTTTTTAGCATCAATCTGTCAGCATCTGCCTCGGACGTAGCTCCATCTAAGAGGAAGCAGAAAGAAAGAGACAAAGAGACAGAGTAGCGATGGACACAGGAGGCCTGAGCCTAGGGAGCCCAAGCAACTTAGGCTGCCCAAACTGGGTGCCTTTATTTACAGGCTGGGCAAAGTGACACTACATACATGTATTTCATGACATTCCATAGATACGCTGACATGTTACAGACAGGAAGAGGCAGGTAGCAAATCTACAAGGGCTTAGACGTACTGGGCCAGGCCTATCTCTTGGCTACCTCCATGTCAAAGAGAAATCCCAATAACCTTCTTATCTAGTGGAGAGCGGCCCAGCTGCAGGTGTGGGGAGGATACTTTCTTAAAACATCAAAGGAGTGTTGATAAGGCTCTAGAATCTCAGAGGCAGAGCAGGTGATGGGCTTTGCTAATTGGGGTCTGGATGTTCCTGAATTCCATCAGATGTATCTGTTGGGAGGCCCCTAGAAAATTCCACCCTTTGCTCAAGGAAAGGACAAGCTGCAAGGTTCTGCCATAGCCCAAAGGGACAGGTGGCGGTTGCTCAGAGCACGTCCCCACATCCTCAGGGCCTCTCTCCCAACATGTCCCTACAGAGGTGTGTAGTTTATTTTATGTTCTCGTTTTCCATTAATATGAAAACTGTATGGCTTCCCTGAATTTTCCACTCTCCACTTCTTGCTGTTTCTAATTTCCTCCCTTAGTTTCATCCTCACATGCACCTTCCTGACCACCACCAAAGAGGGAGATTAAACAAAAGCAAAGGAAGATGAAATGTAAACTGTCCACCCTTTCATCCAATTCCTTGTCAAGCTATGTTCCAAAATGAGAATAGAAAACCAGCCCTCAGAAGCCCAGAGGAGGGACCAGCAGTTAGTGTAATGGCTATGTTGCTGGACTCACATGTAGTCAGTCGATCACGGTTTGCGACCCCAACCCGGTAGGTTTAAACTCACGCCGGGCGTGTGTGCGTGCATGCCGAAGATCCCAAGAGGAGAATGGAGGAGAAAGGATTGGCGTGGCCAACACCCCTGGGGGTCGATTTCTCGCTTTCTATCTCTCTGTCTCTGTCTGTCTGGCAAGCGCACAAGCCCTATAGCAAAATAAATAAATAAATACATAAAAGCAGCCCAGACGATGAGAAAGTAAATGCAACCTTGGACACAACTCATCATCCTGGCAGAGCAGGCAAGAGACCAAGAGCAAGCGGTCAGATCCTGATGCCTTTTATCAGCGTGCCCCGTGAAGCGACTGGTGCCCCAAGTGGTGGAAACAGCCCAGCAGAGAGCAAGGCATGGAAACTGACGTGCTGGCCTTTCAGCATCCCCGAAAATCCTGGCCTTGGCCATTTGCCTTGACCAGCAGAAGACAGAAAATATAACTGCTTAAGCTGACTGTCTTCAGGACAACCGCTGCAGAACAGCTTCGTGGAGGAGAATTTGCCTGTTTTCCAATGCCAGAAGCAAAGAGGAGCTGGCGGGGCAGAGCGCGGTATTCCGAATAGGAAACGCGACGTAGCTACGCTGACACCTCGCATCCGTGTACCCCTCGAGTCTAGCTGTTGTATTTCGCTCCGCAAATACAAGTTTTAAAAAGTACGAGAGTTTGTGCTGCTTGTCCAGCGGGTTAAGCGTCACCACTAAAATCAAACGAGAAGTCTGGCTTGGCCCCAGCAGTCCCGACTGTGGCTGCCGGGTCGCCCACAGACGCGGAGACTGGGACAAGGGACCCGCTGCGCTCTAGGGCTTCAGCGGCGTTGGCTTCCCGGAGAGGAAGCGGTGTCCTCTGGCCCTGGCCCTGGCCCTGGCCCTGGCCCTGCCCCTGCACCTGCGGGGCGTCCAGCTCAGCGAT
>NW_006199308.1:1017259-1020840 GCF_000334495.1 Tupaia belangeri chinensis
CCCCAGCGGTCCCGACTGTGGCTGCCGGGTCGCCCACAGACGCGGAGACTGGGACAAGGGACCCGCTGCGCTCTAGGGCTTCAGCGGCGTTGGCTTCCCGGAGAGGAAGCGGTGTCCTCTGGCCCTGGCCCTGGCCCTGGCCCTGGCCCTGCCCCTGCCCCTGCGGGGCGTCCAGCTCAGCGATCAGCCGGAGCACCGGCTCTCGGACGCGCTGGGTCCAAGACCAAGGAATCTGGAGCAAAGCTGGGCGCCGGGAAAGGGAGCGCTCGCGGTGTGGGCGAGCTCACGGCAGAGACGGGGGCGCACGCTTCGCGCCCACTTGGGCGCAGCACGGGACACCTTCATGGGCTTCCGATTTTTCTCTGCATGGTTAAAAAGAAATCCTCCCCCAAACTCAGGCTTACGCAATTTTAGAGACGAGGAGGAGGGGGCGGACCGCCCTGAAGTCAGTCATCACGTGGGCTGCTTTTTCGAGCATAAAAGGAAGGCTCTCTCTGCTAGCGTCCAGTTGTCAAACGATTTGAGCGAGCGTCGGGAGCAAGCCTAGGAACTCCCCGCAGCGCCGCCCGCAGCCGCCACTCGAAGCCCGCAGACCGCGCCGCCTCCGCCCGCCGCGTCCCCCGCGATGCTCGCCCGTGCGCTGCTGCTGTGCGCCGTCCTCGCGCTCAGCCAGGCAGGTGGGTATGTGCGGTGCTTCGCGCCTCCCGGGTCCATCCTGGGACTCGGGGCATTCGGACAGGAAAGGCTGCTCGGCTTGGTAAAGAACTTGGGAGCTTGGACCGCTTGAGTCTGAAATAGCTGGGACGGTATCCCAGCTGGCCATCTGCTCTGAGCTCACAGACCGGTTACTTAACCGGTTTGAGACTCACTCTCACCTGCTTGATGGAAATAATGACATTGATTTGCAGGTTCATTATGGTTATATGAGACTTGATCAGTCTATATAGAGTGTCTGTGTGCTTTGCCTAGTATTATTGAATGGGAGATGTTTTAAATCCCTTCGTGGTTATTACTGTTTTTAAAAGACAACGTATTTTCAAATGTTGCGTTTACTTTGAAGTTTTTCCTTAATTCTGAGTAATGCCGTAGGTGCATCTTCATTAAGCATTTAATATGTGCTACTTGTTTGAGCTTCTCAAAAATGCAAATATGAACATTTACAAAGTTACTAAGAAAAAAGCTGAGTAATGGGAATTTACCTGCTTGAACATTCTGTTATCCTTATTTAGAGTAGGAGATTGGTATTTCTGCATTATAGCCGTTCTGTGAGGCAGGGGGAAAACCCGCTTTTTCCAACTGCCTATTTCCTGAATTTATTATCGTAAAGTTGACCCGTAGCTAGTAAAACAGTCAAACGTTTAAGTCAAGATTAAGACACAAAATTGATGTGCTTTTTTCCTTACTTTCACTGTAGCAAATCCGTGCTGTTCCCACCCTTGTCAAAACCGAGGTGTATGTATGAGTGTGGGATTTGACCAGTACACGTGTGATTGTACCCGGACGGGATTCTATGGAGAAAACTGCACCACGCGTAAGTTCCCCCTGGGTATCCTCATTTGGAACGGGGCTACACACAGTTCAGAGATTTGTGTCTTACATGGAGCCCCATTCATTTCTCTCTTTCTGCTCTTGCAGCTGAATTTCTGACAAGGATAAAGTTACTACTGAAGCCCACTCCGAACACCGTGCACTACATACTGACCCACTTCAAAGGGATCTGGAACGTCATCAATAACATCCCCTTCCTGCGAAATGCAATAATGAGATATGTGTTGTCGTGTAAGTGCAAGCCTCTTTCTAAGCTAAGATTTTCAGCTTCTTCCAAAGAACATGCTTTGTTGTACTGTAGATTACCACAGCTAACCCCCAAACGTATCCCCAACCTTGTCAAAGTGAGATTTAAATATATCCTTCTGTGTGCCATCTAATTTACTGGCCAAAACTATTGGCCCCATCCTACTTAATACAGTTCTGTCTCACAGTCGGACTCTACTCCTGATCCTGCACCTAGCTTTAGATCACCATTGTCCCAGCTAATTTGCAAAGGCACTGTGATCCGTTGTTTCTTGAATGTCCATGGCCAGAGAATTGCTCAGAACAAGCAACACCCATTACAATTAATGATTCATTTGAATGTGGGTTGGCAGGATCATAACTTTTGCTAAGTCTAAAGTAAATGCCATGGACAACTTTTCCTGTCCTGGAAAAGCCACGATTACCAGAGCATAATGCCCTGTGCAGAGTGCCTCTTATTTAAGAAGCATTTTAAGTGGCAGTTAGCCTTTCAGGTGGAGTTTTTTTGAAATGGAATATGTGTATTGGTTGGATTAAGTTCAACCTCTAGTGCCACGGTCCACATTTTACAATAGAAATGAACATTGATTGGCTTTGTATAGTGGGACAAAGACAACAATTTTTTCTTTTTCTTGCAACTTCCAGCCAGAGCACATCTGATTGAGAGTCCACCCACTTACAACTTGCATTATGGCTACAAAAGCTGGGAAGCCTTCTCGAACCTCTCCTACTACACCAGAGCCCTTCCTCCTGTGGCTGACGACTGCCCAACGCCCATGGGCGTGAAAGGTGAGTGGATTCATTGGAGTGGAGATTGAAGTGCTACCTAGAAAATTCAACTTGACCAGTTATTTGTTAACAAAATATATGTCTTTCCTTTACTATGGATATTATACATATTTTAAAGTGTGAATCTATATAGATGGGCCCATGAATGCAAATGGGCATTTTAGTATAATCTTTCATATTTTCGAGTTTTTTTCATGAAAATTGATCCTAGTTAAAATAGATTAAATTCCTTAATAAGAATTCGTTCCACATACCTTAGAACTTTCATTTATGTTATAATCCTATTCACAACTCCATTTTCCTGTAAGTGAGGAATGTCTTTGCAAATTGACAGTTACCTTCTGCTGCTTCAACATTCAGATAGATTCTTAAGTTCACTTGCTTATATTTCAGGGAAGAAGGAGCTTCCTGATTCAAAAGAGATTGGGAACCTGCTGAGAAGAAAGTTCATCCCTGATCCTCAAGGCACAAATATGATGTTTACATTCTTTGCTCAGCACTTCACCCATCAGTTTTTCAAGACGGATCATAAGCGAGGACCAGCTTTCACCAAAGGACTGGGCCATGGGGTGAGCTGGAGTGATGAGTTAAATCAGACTGATACTAAGTTGGGGCAGCCCCATAGCACAGTCGCTAAGGGAGTCAGAACCCACATGGCCAGGCACCATTTGAGTCCTGGCCCCAGGAGCTTGAAAAACACAACAGGCATATGGGCATGCAATCCTCAAATCCTGATGGGGTAGAGAAATGGAGGAAGAGAGTGTGGCATGACCATACCTCACTGGCAGGCAGGGAGGTGGTGTTTTCTCCCTTTTCTGTCAAGTGCATGTGCCTTCTGGTAGTTCAACACTAATACGTTTTCTGATACTTTTTAAAGAAAGACTATCTGATTATAGTGAAGCATATGACATAAGCTCCACATGGGACACTAATACCTTTAACCATGTGAGACATACATAGGTTTGAAACTTTAAGCAAATTGATTTAGAATTTTGTGG
>NW_006199308.1:1021220-1030611 GCF_000334495.1 Tupaia belangeri chinensis
AAAAAATGCATTTTATTAAACATTTTTAAAAGCCTAATTGTGAAGCTATTATGATAAATTTTATAATAAGTACTTTATATAAGAACAACTCACGAGCAACACACTGACATTTCCCATAATTTTCTAGGTGGACTTAAATCATGTTTATGGCGAAACTCTGGATAGACAGCATAAGTTGCGCCTGTTCAAGGATGGGAAACTGAAGTATCAGGTGTGTTCCCTTTGAACGTGAAGAATTTGTTTACGACTTACCCCTTTCACCTATATTTTAACAATTGTAATGACAAGAAAATGGTCTCTGCTTTTTTATCAGTGTTTCTTTTTTACTGTTATCTTTTAGATCATCGACGGAGAGCTGTACCCACCCACAGTCAAAGATACCCAGGTAGAGATGATCTACCCGCCTCACGTCCCCGAGCACCTGCGGTTTGCTGTGGGACAGGAGGTCTTCGGTCTGGTGCCCGGTCTGATGATGTATGCCACCATCTGGCTGCGGGAACATAACCGGGTGTGCGACGTGCTTAAGCAGGAACACCCAGAGTGGGACGATGAGCGTTTGTTCCAGACAACCAGGCTAATACTGACTGGTAAGCAAGAAGGGGAAAGAAACAATTTCAGATAGACCTCATTTGCTGTCTTTGCTGTGTTTTAAATCTGAGGGAATGTAGTGTATGAAAAAAACACACAGTATATGAATTGAACCCGTGAGCACAATTGGTACTATAACTACCCTTCGTTTTGACAGTAGTGAGGGAAAAAGTGACAAGAATGGAAAGAATAGCAAATTGACAAAACTACATTTCATACACTTGCTTGGAAGTTGGTGATCAGGAAGAGTTCATGTTCTTAATTATTTCGTTCAAATAGGAGAGACTATTAAGATTGTGATCGAAGACTATGTCCAGCACTTGAGTGGCTATCACTTCAAACTGAAGTTTGATCCAGAGCTGCTGTTCAACCAACAGTTCCAGTACCAAAACCGAATTGCTGCTGAGTTTAACACTCTCTACCACTGGCATCCCCTTCTGCCTGACACCTTTCAGATCGATGACCAGGAGTACAACTTCCAACAGTTTGTCTACAACAACTCTATCTTACTGGAACACGGACTGACCCAGTTTGTTGAGTCATTCACCAGGCAAATTGCCGGCAGGGTGAGCATTATTACTGAAAAAAGAAAGGCTAGCCAGTATCTTCAGAATCTCTGCAATATAAATTATTTTTCTTAAATCTATTGAGAGTAATCAGTGACTTTGCTAGTGAAATTATTTTCTCGAAATAAGAAACCTGACATTGCCTTTGAAAGGCATAATCATTTAGTCTACATTATCGGACAATTAACAATATGTATCCAGCCTTAAATACTTTTTTTTAAAAAAAGTTTATTTCTTCCCTGTACAAGAAAAAGAGAGACAGCACCCCCAACAGGGTCTCGATGACCCCACCCACCTCTAGCCTTTGGCCAGCTCCAGATCATGGGCAGGCATATGGCTGGCATATTTTGGGAGTTCTCTAGACTTAAAATAGAAACCCTCCCACGTGGGAATGCCTCACACATTACGTTTTATTGCTGTGCCACCATTAGGCTCCTTCTGCCTTAAAACTTTTTAAAAACTTTCTGCAATCTTAAGTATTATTACCCCACCCACCTCTAGCCTTTGGTCAGCTCCAGATCATGGGCAGGCATATGGCTGGCATATTTTGGGAGTTCTCTAGACTTAAAATAGAAACCCTCCCACGTGGGAATGCCTCACACATTACGTTTTATTGCTGTGCCACCATTAGGCTCCTTCTGCCTTAAAACTTTTTAAAAACTTTCTGCAATCTTAAGTATTATTGAATAAACATTTTCGACTTAAATACCACTTAAATTCTTAGCATTTTAAAAGGTCTATTAGTTGTAGGCTAGTGTCCAATTGAATTATAAGCACATGAAATATGAGCATCAGTCTTACACTGTACCTAAGGAATACTTTAAAAATATAAATAGTAAGTATGCCTAAAAATTGTGCTTCACAGTTTAATTCATTTTCTGCAGGTGGCTGGTGGTCGGAATGTTTCCCCTGCGGTGCAAAAAGTAGCAAAGGCTTCAATCGACCAGAGCAGAGAGATGAAGTACCAGTCCCTTAACGAGTACCGCAAGCGCTTTTCCCTGAAGCCCTATGAATCATTTGAAGAACTGACAGGTGAGAAATAGTTTCTAAACTTAAAGGATTCCAGGGTCAAATAAAAGCAACAGAAGTCGAAAGCACACGAAGTAAAGGGGTGAAACTCATTTTTTTTGGTAAAGTGTTACATGGTTTGTATCTCTGTCTTCACCCTTCTTGCAGGAGAGAAGGAAATGGCCACGGAGTTGGAAGCACTGTATGGTGACATTGATGCCATGGAGCTGTATCCAGCCCTGCTGGTGGAAAAGCCACGCCCAGACGCCATCTTTGGTGAGACCATGGTAGAACTTGGAGCGCCATTCTCCTTGAAAGGACTGATGGGTAATCCTATCTGTTCTCCTGAGTACTGGAAGCCCAGCACCTTCGGTGGAGAAGTAGGTTTTAAAATCATCAACACAGCCTCCATTCAGTCTCTCATCTGCAATAACGTGAAGGGCTGTCCCTTTACTTCATTCAGCGTTCAAGATGCACAGCTCAGCAAAACGGTCACCATCAACGCAAGCGCTTCCCACTCCAGACTAGATGATATCAACCCCACAGTACTGCTAAAGGAACAGCGCTCAACCGAACTGTAGCGGTCCACGGGTCCTATTTATTTATTTATATGAACGATGCCGTTTTAACTTAATTATTTAATGATATTTATGTTGTCCTCATGTTACTTAACATCTTCTGTTACAGAAGGCTGTACTCCTGTTGCGGAGAAAGGGGTTACACTTGTGAAGGTTTTTGTATCACTACTCTAAAGATGTTTTTCCTTCAAGTTCAAGGGGAAGGCCGTTTTCGTTCTTTTTTGGTAAACCGATGAGAAATGGACTGTTACATCTTCTTACTTGAATTTCCATTTATATTATGTTACAATAAGAACAAAGTATGGATGTGTAAATCTTGTTTACAAGGTGACAAAATGCTGCAAGTTTTTACACTGTCAGTCTTTCCACTGTCTCTTTCATGATGCATTAGACGCAACTAGTGTTCTGGCATTTTACTTTCTGGGTATTTGTCATCAAACAAACAAACAAAGCTACAAGAGCATTTTTTAATGGATGTTTAAATCAGACATTACCCATAATTTCATGCCTATTTTTTAATCGGCATTGAAAGAATCCTTTAACATTTCTAAATTCATAGGATAAAGTCTCTTAGAAGTGATTCTAAATTACCATTCCTGGTGAAAATGTTGCAGGAGATTTGCTTCTTCACCAGCAGTGAAAATATTATTACTGCGACTGTTACAATTTCCTTTTATATCGAAATGCCTAAAGTGTTAAGGTGCTGAAGACACTGCAGTCCTGTCTTAAAACAAGAATTTATTTTATGTGGAGAGATTCCAGAATTTGATACTATGGCTAGTAGCAAGCAAAATCTATAGCATCAAAAGATTCTACACTTGATATAAGAAATAACAAGAAAATCAGACTAGTTCAAATTTGGGTTTAAACTATTGAAGGAGACTGCATTTCACCCCTGTGTACTGCAGGCCTGCTAGTTAACAGATTTCATTCTGAGGCTCATGAGTTCCTAAGCTGAACTTGGATAGTAATCTCTGTCTTAGCCTTTCTGTTGCACAGTATGCTGTAGCAATCCATAATACAGGGGGAAAAGTAGCAATGGCCTTAAAACACCTCTTCAAAATGCTTACATTTATTTCACATATTAGCTCCACAGAATCTTGGTAAGCCCATTTGGCATGTACATCGCCTATGTATGCTCCTCTTAGTTTTTAAGAGAAGCTTTCCTCTGATGGATTTCTTTCATCTGTGTTGTTTTCCTGGCTTTAAGGGCAGAGTTCATCTTTCTTTGGACTCTACTTTCTTACTTGAACTTTTAAAAATTTTCAGGAAAACCTCAGCTCAGGACTACTACCTAGCTCTTAGTAAGAAGAAAATAAAAGCCTCTTTTTAAGAAAAGGATCCATTGATTTTAACTAAAGGCAGAGACTCTTATTTATAACTAATTTTAACTCTCTGTAACCAAGAAACCTGCAAAAAGGGGAATACCTTAGAGCTATAGGATGTTCTTGAAAGGACAGAAGCTGTACTCCATGAGCGTTCTGACTAATTCTCAGCAATAATGATGATAATAATAATGAAATATGATGATGACAATGCCAGTTTTCCACATCTCATTTCAGCTGACATTTGATGGTACTGTACTTAATTTATTGAGGATTATTTATGTTTTATTAGGATGTTATAAATTGTGTAAGCTTGCAATCATTTATTTAAAATTATGTCAGAATCAATATATCTTTGGGGGTTGCCTCTCTAAATTATTATGTAGCCAATCAAAAATGATTGGGTTAAGACTTGTGATTAAATGTCCAGAAACTCAACCCTGGTATATTGAAATGTTTAAGGTTGGAATTTATGTCTTTTGGATTTTCCTCACATCCCCCCTACAGAGATCGTTGTCTCATTAGCCTGGATGTACCCTAATACTGACGGTTCATACATTTTTGAAGGACCTGTGGATACTTCATTGATTTCATTCAACCATAATTTATTGAGAAAATATTCTGTATCAAGTGCTGTAGGTTTTAATATTTTTAAATCAAGCACTGATTCCTGATAAGAATAGTATTTATGTAGATAACTGAAAAAATGAGTGTCTAGGAAGAGGGGAAAAATGAAATAGATTTCATGAATGAGAAATAACTCAGGAGATATTTAAGATTTTTTTAAAGGGTTAAGATAAGAAATAGTCAATATTAGAATGACTTGTATTTGTTAACTTGATTTTTTTTTTTTTTTTTTTGAAAACTTGATCTGTTACTAACATCAACCTGCTGACCAAACTTGGAACTTCAGGTTGTGTATGTGAATGTTACAGTGCCTCAGACAAGTGTCTATTTAAATTAACTTATGTAAAGTGTAAGCCTTGAAACAAATCCCTGTTTATTTTTATACTATTTAAAGACTGAAAAAATCTCTTTGGAAAATAAATTTTGATTGTTTCCAGCTATCTTTGGCATGTGATGTGTGATCTCTCTGAGACAGAATTCTTACAGTAAACCATTATCTTGTGTTCCTCTATCTGTTCAAAAGTAGGCTGGCCCTTAATGTCATGCTCTGCCCTCAGTCGTACAAAAGCTTCCTGCAGTCGTTATTTATAATCCGTTACTCACTGCCATAGTACTTGGGAAATGTGGCTTTTTTTTGTGCTTCACAAAATAGCAACAGGCTTGTTTTCACGGCCTAATCTAGAAGGGAGAAGAAAAATACACAGAAGGGAAAGAATAAGACATGGTGGGCTGGCTCCAGGGTGCGGCAATAATGTGCTGCTCCAAAGAAGCCAGATCCTACAGGGCAACCACAGTTCCCATCCCTGGCCTGGTCAGTCTGAAACACGCTGGGCACACGCAGGATCCGGTGGGTGAGAGGACGAGGAAGAGGATCGTGGTCTAACTAGGCCCAGTGGTGGGTGCTCCTCGCTTTCTCTCATGTTCCACATGTGCTCTATTGTGAGGAACATGAAAATTGTATTTATTTTTTAATTGCTAGAGAGCACATGTGCCCTTGAGAGAGAAGGAGAAGAGAGAAGATCTTTTAGTGGGGCGTGGTCATACCACAATCCCTCCTCCATTTCTTCACCCTGTTGGGAGTTAGGGCATGTTTTTTAAGCTGCCAGGGCTGGCCATCTAGGATTTATCTCCCTAGAAGACAAATGTTACTAAAGAAATACAAAATTTAAAACTGAAGTTCAAAGAGGAAGACAGAGAAAATGAGAGGAAGGAGAAATGACAGCTGTCTGGCTCATTGGCTTCTGTTGTACTCTGGCTCTTGACATCTTGAGAATTTCAATACTATGTGGACCATATATTTAACATACGGCAATCACCAGTATGCTGAGATTGTACTTCAGGGTGATTTGCCTTTGCTAACCATCCTCTTTCCAACACTGAACACCAAAGTATTATGTTCAGACCTCAAGCTTTACAATGATAGTGTTTGAATAAAATTGCAGGGAAAAAAAACTTGAACAAATTACAATCTGCATTCTGTTGCTGATCCTGTAGAATAAAAATAGTATATATATATACACACACACAAACACACACACACATACTATATATTTCCTATAGTCATAGTTCATCGTATTCCATCTCCAAAATCCTGATTTCAAGCACCTCCTTTACTACCAACACTTGCAGCTCATATACTTTAGCACTTGCACTCTAAGTTTCCACTTAGCCTACAATCTGTCAGCTCACCACTGCTCTGTTTATCCTTCCTTTCGTCTCTTCATTCTTCTGGTGTATCCAGCTCAGATTTCATTGCCCATTCGTATAAGCACTGCCTCACTCTCATTTTACGCTCCCTCTGTTGCACGTAACTGGCACGTTTTGATTAATTTCAGCCATTCTCCTGATCTGTTTCTGACTGGGCTTCTCAGGAGCATTCAACACAAATGTCTTGCTTCTTCATTCAAAGTTTTTTCTTAGCTCCATGATTTGAAATCATACTCTTCCGGCTTTTCTTTTCCTTCACAGAGTGCTACTGTCAGACCTTTTCTTCTAAGTTCTTCCTCCTAGGTCTATAAGATGATGTGTCTTGATCCTTTCCTTCTCTGTCTGCCCTCTTCCAGGCTAATCACCTCTGAGCTCCTCATTTGAAATAATAATTGTGGGACCAGCAGTTGGGATAGTGGCTATGTTGCTGGACTCCCATGTCATTGACCATGGTTTGAGTCTCAGACCCACACTCGCCCAGTGACTTAAACTCACACTGGGCAAGTGTGTGTGCATGCCCAAGATCCCGAGAGGAGAATGGAGGAGAAGGGATTGTGGTGCGGCCATCCTCCCCCCAGGGGGTGATTTCTTGCTTTCTGTCTCTCTGTCTCTCTCTGTCTTTCTGGCGAACACATGTGCCCTATAGCAAAAATCTCCCTCCAAAAAATTTAAAAAATAAAAGAAACAATAATTGCTCCCAAATTTAAGTCTCAAGGACCAACCTCTGTTGCCAATTGACAATCTCTCCCCTCACCTTCATAAATTTGATTGCTTATTTTACATCTCTGCCATTCCACACCATATACCCCAAATAATAACTATCCAAAGTTAAAGGTGCCATCAATCCCCTAGTTCTTAAGAAAAAACTTATCTTTTCTTCCATAGCCAATTCAGCATCCATCCTGTTGATCACATCTGACAAACAAATCCTCAATCTGTCCCCTTTTCTTTGACTCTGAGACTATCGAACTAACCCCCATTATAGTCATTATAATGCCTAGTGTTTCCTTAGAGCAATGGGAGTAATCATTTGTGAGCATAAATCACATCGGACCTCTCCCGCTCTATGAAATCTTCCCATGACTTCTTATTACGTGATAGCTAAATACGAACCCCTTATCCTATCCGATGAGGATCTCCCTCACCTATCCCTGACTTATCTGCCTCATCTCCTCCACTGCAACCCCAAGCCTGTTCACTTTACAACAGCCACACCTGCTTTCTTCTGATCTGCTCCCTGGCAGCGACTCTCAAGCTGGTGTCCCTACTCAGGATGCCTCTTTCGTAGATTTTCACATGGCTGGACCCTTCTCCACATTCCAGTCTTGGCTCACATGTCCCCTTTTCGGAAAGGCCTGCCTGTAACCAGCCAAACTAAAGCAACTACGGAGGCTGCTTCATGCCATTTATACCATTTATGTCTGATATTATCATGTTTTGTATGTTTATCTGTTTATTAATATATTTGTTTTCCTTCTCTAAAATTTTATATCTAAGAAACCAAGGACTTTGTCTGCATTTCTCAGTGCTCCCAGAACAGTGTCTGATATTTACAAAGCATTCAAAAACATATGAATGATGAATAAGAATAAGCTTCATGAAAAAAGTAGAATATGTGGTGATTTCTGAAAAGTGAGTAAGATCTTAGAGATCAGAGTCATCTTCTCTTTTTGGAGAGGTTTTTATTATAGGGTGCATGTGCTTGCCAGAGAGACAGAAAGCAAGAAATCACTCCCCCAGGGAGGATGGCCACACCGCAATCCCTTCTCCTCCATTCTCCTCTCAGGATCTTGGGCACGCACGCACACATGCCCGGCGTGAGTTTAAGCCACCGGGTCCGGGACTTGAACTGCGGTCGACTGCATGGGAGTCTAGCAACATAGCCATTACACTAACTGCTGGTCCCAAAACCATCTTCTCTTAAAAAGGCTAGTAGTTTCTTCCATAACTAAAAATTCACTTACCATATATATCATTTTACACAGCATCACAGATTGACTGGCGGAGACCAAGCTCTATAGGTCAGAAATAAGAAACTGGTTTTATCAGCCCAAATCCACGTATCAGCACTGCTGCTTCTTTGGAGAACTCTAGAACAGGTTGTCTCTGTCTTTCTTGGCCTCTAGAGACTTCCTGCCTCTTCAGCTCTTGATCCCTTTCTCCATATTGAAAGTCAGCAAGGTGGCATCTTTCAATGCCTTTAGCTCAGACCCACTGGCCTACCTTTTGTAAGGACCCTTCCCATTACTTTGGGCACATATGGATCATCAGGAAAACCTCCCCTTGTTAGGGTCCTTAATTTCTTCACATTTAGGAAATCCCTTTTGCCAGGTAAGGTACATTTTCAAAAGTTCTACAGATTGAGACGTGGACATAGCTGAGGGTCCATGATTTTGCTCACCACACCAAACAATGGATTTGCAGTCTTATTTGTACCAGAATTCCACTTGTGAGCGCTTATCTCAGATAAGTGAAAATGTACATTCATTCCAAAACCTGGATATTAATGTTTAAAACAGTTTTATTTGTGGTAGACAAAACTGAAAATAATCCCAATGTCTTCAATAGGTGAAGAGTTAAATAAACTGAGGCAAATTCATACCATGGAATACCATGGAGCACAAAAAAAAAAAAAAGAAAGAAAAAGAAAAAGAAAAGGACCTATTGATACATGCAACATCTCATGTGAAAGTCAAGGAAATTATGTAGATCATGCCTTAAAATGCCGTGTACTGTGTGATTTCATTTATATAACATTCTTGAAATACATCGAGAAAGATGAAGAAAATATTAGCCGCTGTCAGGTGAGGGAGCAAGGAAAATCAGTAACTGTAAAAAGTAATACTTAAAAAGCAGTAGGATGAGGGAGACTTTTGCTGATCTAATAGCTGTGTATCTTTTTTTTTTTTTTTGGAGAGGTTTTGTTGTTGTTGTTGTTGTTGTTGTTGTTGTTTGCTATAGGGCACGTGCACTCACCAGAAAGAGAGAGACA
>NW_006199308.1:1030642-1045180 GCF_000334495.1 Tupaia belangeri chinensis
GGAAAGAGACAGAGAGACAGAAAATGAGAAACCCCCCCCGGGGGGGGGGGGATGGACACACCGCAATTCCTTCTCCTCCTTCCTCCTCTTGGAATCTTGCACACGCACACACACATGCCTGGTGTTTTAAGCCACCAGGTCCGGGACTCAAACTGCAGTC
Organism: Tupaia belangeri chinensis; assembly: GCF_000334495.1. Taxonomy (NCBI): domain Eukaryota; kingdom Metazoa; phylum Chordata; class Mammalia; order Scandentia; family Tupaiidae; genus Tupaia; species Tupaia belangeri. Next base: position 1,030,803 of record NW_006199308.1, read on the forward strand.
AACTACATGGGAGTCCAGAGACATAGGCATTACGCTAACTGCTGGTCACTTAATAGCTGTGTATCTTTTTTAAAGTTGTACATTATTTTACTCACATGAGAGAGAGCACATGCATGCCCACTGCTGAGAGAGGAAGAGAGAGAGAGATCCGCAACAGGGTTGCGCCGTGCAGTGGTTGCCTTTTCCCGGCTCTCTAGCTCCTCAGGGTCATGAGCAGCACACACACTGGAATGTGTGTACAACTGGAGAGTCTAGACCTGCAGTCCACCATGTGGCTGACAAGGCCCTTGTTTATGTCTTGCTTGAAGTACTAATTACAGAGATTTTATATACTCACATAGACCTCTACACACACACACACACACACACACACACACACGAGTGCATATGTCAACAATAAAATCTCAATAGACTCTGAATTATACCAAGGTGACCTGCCTGATTTTGACATTGAACTATAAGTATGAAAAATACCAGCACTAGAGGAGAGAAGTTTGCATGATTCCTCCCTAAACAGTCTTTTGCAACTTCCTGTGAATGTAATTTCAAAATAAGAAGTTGAAGAAGAAGAGCCGCAAAGTGCTTCTTGGTGGAGGGAGTAGATTTGCAGGTCATTTTTGTACAATAGAGAATCTTCAACCCTGATCTAAACTGCCACAGACTGTCCCTCAGTGGACACCTGACATAGCTAGGAAAATTAAATTCTTCCTCTTCGAAATTTAGAATTAGAATGGGAAGTCTCGTTCATTCTGACAATCTTAGAGTTGACAAAGGTGTCAGTGCAATTTGATTGAAAAGCTGAAAGAAATCTTTTTTTCAATAAATGATATGGGAACTACTGAACATCAGGATTTTAAAAAGAATCATGATTATGCCTCACAATACACACAAATTAATCCAAGATGGTTCATAGAGCAACATATAAAAACTAAAATTGTAAGTTTCTAGAAAAAATATAGGATAATATAAAAAACACGGATATGAGAAATATTTTGAGATATTTAATTATTATAGTATTAATAAACAATTAATTATTTTGGATAGTATAAACTTAGGGTGGGCAAAGAGTTTTAGATAGGATCCAGAAAGTACTAACCATAAAAAAAAATTAGTAAACTTCATAAAAGACTAGTAAAAGGCCATGGTAGTTAAAGAAGCTGGATCCCACATGACCGATTCTGTTTCCTGCTGCAGACCCGGACGCTTGAGAAATATGTCAGGCGTATGTATGTACCTGCCCCAAACCACAACAAGGTGGAGAAACAGAGAAGGGATTGCAGCGTGACCGTTCCCCATGGTGGAAGAGGTGGGGAGGTACTTTCTCTTTTTTCCTCTCTCTGTCTCTTTCTGATGAGTTCACATGACCTTGTGCAAAATTTATATTAAAGATGACTAGTACATAAGGAAAATGAATAGACAAGCTGCAGCATCATAGAAAATAGTCACAATACACATTTCTAACGAAGTCTTAAATACTGCAGTCTTCTTTATCCACAGTTTTATCTTCTGTGGTTTCAATTATCCTTGGTCAATCTTGTTAAAAAAAATCTTACATGGGCCTGGATATGATGGTACAGGTGAAAACAGAATCAATCTGCAGTGCTGGAAGCCATGTGACTGATCCTGCGTTTGGATTCTGAGTCAACCGGAAACATACTGGGCCCCCGCCCAAGATCCTGACTAGCCGGAGGGATAGGGAAGGGGTATCAAGGCATGATGAGATCCTGTCAAGGATGCTTGTCCCACTCCCATGCCTTCTCTCTCCCTCTCTCTCTCTCTCATGAAAGAAATAAAATGTTAAACAATTGTTTAAATATTAAATGGAAAATTCCAGAAATAAGTAACCAGTAAGTTTCAAATTGCACACCATTCTGAATAGCCAGAGGAAATCTCACGTGTCTCACTCCTCCTCCATCCTGCCCAGGGTGTGGATTATCCCTTTGTCCAGCATGTCCACACTTGTCTACACTGCCCAGCCATTAATCACTTGGTAGCTAAGTTATCAGATCAAGGGTCATGATATCACAGTGCTTGTGTTCAAGTAACTTTCATTTTACTTAAAAATGGCCAAGAGTAATGATGCTGGCTTACTGTTTTAATTGCCCTGTTTGTATTAGTTATTATTGTTAATCTCTTACTATGCCCAATTTATAAGTTAAACTTCGTCATAGATATGTATGTGTAAGAAAAAATAAAGTATGTGTAGGATTTGGTGCTCTCTGCAGTTTCAGGCATCCACTGGGGGTCTTAGAGCACATCCCTTGGATACAAAGGGTAGGGAGGACCGTGACAGAGAATATATAAATAACTCCTTCAACTGACGAGCAAACATTGATAAAAATAAACAAAGACTTTCGCTGGAACTCTACAAAGAAAAATATCATTGCCAATAAATACACAAAAATGTGTTCAACATCAGTAGTCATTAGGGAAATGCAAATTAAAACTACAATGAGACACATCCACTAGGATCATTGAAATTTACAAGACCAACTGTGATTGTTATTTTCATGTCAACTTGACTAGGCTGTGTTATCTACTTACTTGGTCAAACATGAGTCTAGACATTGTCATGAAGGAATTATCTAGATACGATCAACATTTCATTCAGTAGACTTTGAGTAAAGCACATTCCTCCCACTAATGTGGTGAACCTCAGTCAGTTAAGAGCCATACAGGCAGAGACAAAGGTTCCCTGAAGGAGAAGATATTCTTCTAATGACTGCCCAGGTGGTAGAAATCCTGCCCACCTCTTACCAGTTGCCCTGGTTCAGCTCATTCCTTGTTAGGACGGCTGACAACTTCTAACCCCTCATGTGCAGAACTGAAAACCCGAAGTCCAATAATTTTATTCTAATAAATAAACACCCCAGACTTGAGAGACTCAGAGCTTGAGGGCTAGCATGGGGCATGGTGGTTGGGGCTCTGGATTCCCACACAGCTGACCACAGTTCGAGTCCTGGCTCTGGCAGCTTGCTTTCTCACTTTCCCTCTCTCCTCTCTCTTTCTCTCTCTCTCTCTGACTTTCTCCCTCTCTCTTTCTCTCTCTTTCTCTGTCTGGTGAGTGCACCTGCCCTGTTGCAAATTTTTTAAAAAGAATAAAAAAGACTCAGAGCTGCTTTTTTTTCTAGAGTCCCCAACAAAACTGCAGTTATAAAAAGATTTAAAATCACAACTGTTCCCAAATCTCACACTGAATTAAATATATGGCATCATTAAGGATTCGGAGGTTTGCAAAATTTAGCCACAGTCTTGACTATAAAGAAGAGGGGAGTGCTTTAAGATAAATAATAAACAGTTGAGGGAACCAGCAGTTAGCATAATGGCTATGGTGCTGGACTCCCATGTAGTAGACCGCAGTTCACATCTCGACCCAGTGGCTTAAAACTCATGCTGGGCGCATGTGTGTGCATGCCCAAGATCCCGAGAGGAGAATGGAGGAGAAGGGATTGCGGTGTGGCCATCCCCCCTGGGGGGGTGATTTCTCGCTTTCTGTCTCTATGTTTCTCTCTGTCTGTATGGTGAGCGCACGCGCCCTATAGCAAAAACCTCTCCAAAAAAATAAAAAAATAAAAATAATAAACAGTTGAGAAATCATTCTGTTTTTATTTTTTTATTACTTATTTTTAAAGAGAGATTTTTGTTATAGGGCAAATGTACTCACCAGAGAGACAGACAGAAAGCAAGAAATTACCCCTTAGGGGGGAATGGCTACGTTGCAATCCTTCTTCTCCAGTCTCCTCTCAGGATTTTGGGCACGCACTCACATGCCTAGTATGAGTTTCAAAGTCCTGGGTCTGGGACTTTAATCCAGACAAAAACACTACTTTGGAAAACTCTCCGTAAACATAATTGACATGTGTTCAATTGACATTTGATCAGATCGCTCTTGCTATATGTTTAATGTTACTACCTTAAATTATATAGCATTGGGCCAGTGCAAGGCATGGTGGGTAAAGCAGCTGGACCCCACGTGGCTGACCTGGTGATTCAAGTCCTGGACCCAGCAGCTGGAGAAACGTGCTGGGCGCATGTGTATGTGTGCCCACCATGCCCCGAACGAGGGACAAGTGGAGAAGAAAGGACCGTAGAGTGACTGCCCCCCGTGGGAGGATTGCTATCTCACTTTCCCTCTCTCTCTCTCTGTCTCTCTGTGCTGAGCACATGTGCCCTCTGGCAAATAAAAAAAATAAATAAGATTTTATCTGTGTTCTGTGGAAATTAGTTCAAAAATAGAAATAGGAAAACTGCCTAAGCGCTGAACCCATGGGAAGATCTTCAGGGAACAGGTCATTATTTGATGATGTTATGGACCCAGGAGCGGTCTCCTTCAGTTTCTGCTGCGCTCCAGCCGCCATGTTTCAGCCTCTCCTGCCCCAGGTCCTCCCACGTGGGGCCTGTGTCCAGGGGCCACTCACTTCTCCCCTTTGTGCTCCTGACGGTTCCCAGCAGGTGCTGTGGAAGCCCCATAGCGTGACTTTTCCCTGGCTCTTACCCAATACCTGGATGTGATGACTAAATTCACAACACATGGGCGGGGTGTATTTCACATGCTCTTCAAGGAGCACTTTCCACTTTCTGAAGACTCTGAAATAAGAGGAAAAAGGGCGAATGGGTGAATAATCTTGTCCTTAAGCAGAAAACAAAAAATGGAGATGATGCAAAGGATAAGAATGTTTCCTTGGTCCACACCCTGAAACCCATCCTTTAAAATGTAAATTTTTAATAAGATTGTCATGGTATATTATAGTTAGACTTGACTTATCGCTATTAAGGAATGCTCTGAATATTGAGTTATCTGAAATGCTCTTTAAGTTGGAAGAAACCTACTTTAAAGAGAGAGAAGCAGAGCTTTTGAATGTTAGAAACACTATCGTCGTATTAAAGCTGCAATTTTGGGGTGTTTAACACCAAGTAGGCTGATATGGCTCTTTTTTTTTTCTTATACTAACTCTCTTTATTAATTTTAAAGGAGATATATATCATAAATATTTTTAGTAAAGTGAATTTACCTAATTAGCCTAAGTTAGATTGGATCACTCTTTATGCTTAGAAATTTACAGCATCCCTTGAAATAGGTAGAATTACCCTTCAGAATTATAAAGCAATTGTGGATTTCTAGGCTAATTCAGATCTTACAGTCAAGAATATAACTTTTCAGTCTCTGAATGGTAATTTTATAGTTAGGCTGTCTAGTGGCTGGAAGCTTAGCCTGGGCTTTGGAGTTGATGAATCTGGTTTGAGTCCTGGCTATGCCACTTTCTGTCACCTTCAAAAGGTAAAATGGAAATAATGATGCCTACTGTATCCCTACTCAGGATTGCCATACCATTCAAGGTAGCTGCTTTTTTTTTTTTTCTATTTCAAATGATAACTCTAGGAAAATGACATTCCTTTTTCTTTAATCATGTAATGATGTTGATAACAATATTGCATTGAGAAAATAAATTGGAGTAAGTGGAAGTCATGTGAGGCCCTAACACAGGCTTTCTGAGCCATCAAGATAAAAACTGATCTTCTGATCCAGCCTGGTGGTGCTAACCAACCTGCAGTGGTGAAGGCCACATGACTGACTATAGGCTCAGAGCCCCCAGTCAGCTTGAAACCACGAGAGGCGCATGTATACAGCCCAAGATTCAATGAGTGGAAAGGCAAGAAGAAGGGAGTCATGGCACAACAAGAGTGTTTCCCTCTCTCTCTCTCTCTCTCTCTCTCTCTCTCTCTCTCTCTCATTCTCTCTCTCTCTCGTGCATACACACACACTCCCTATCGTGACTAAATTAATTTTTGGTTTTTAGAGAGAGGTATTTGCTATAGGGCATGTGCGTTCACTAGGGAGACAGAAAGAGGGAAATCACCAGGGTGATTTCTCCTCCATTCTCCTCTCCAGATTTTGGGCACGCACGCACATGTGCCTGGCATGAGTTTTAAGCCACTGGGTCCAGGACTCAAACCACGGTCGACTACATGGGAGTCCAGTGATATAATCATTACTCCATCTGCTGGACCCTTAAGATAAAAAATGTTTTCAAAGAACTAGCACTCTCCTTGGATTTCATTTTCTTCAGTTGTACTATGAGAAAGCTATATAATTCTGCTCCTCACATTTGAGCTCCAAATTACTTGCTCCCTGCATGTCCCATGGCAACCAAATACAGTTCTTCATTTCTCAATCTGTTCAGTGAGTATTAGAGACAGGACAAGAACTTTACAGCTCAGGAAAGGTCTATTTTGTCATACGAGTAACAAAACATTGAGTGTTTTTCCTTTTTATCGTTTCTTTTTTTAAGAGAGTTTTTTGTTTGTTTTTTGTTTTTGTTTTTTTGTTTAGTTTTTGTTTTTGTTTTTGTTTTTTGCTGTACGGTATGTTTGTTTGCTGGAGAGACAAAGAGAGACAGAGAGACAGAAAGCGAGAATCATCCACCAGGGCAGATGGCCACGCTGCAATCCCTTCTCCTCCATTCTCCTCCTGGGATTTTTGGGCAGTCATGCACACAAACCTGGCATTTTATGCCACCAGGTCTGGGACTTGAGCTGCAGTCAATTATGTGGAAATCCAACCATGTAACCACTACGTCATCTACTGGTCCCGAGTGTTTTTCTAATTTAGAGGTTGTGGCTGACAGACAGTGCCTACCCAAGGTGGTCCAAGGGCTAACCCCTGGAATCTACGTTACTCAATGAAGAGACATAAAGGCTACGGTTGGAATTGAGGTTGCTAATCATCTGATCCTAAAATAGAGGTGATACTGGATTATCTGGATGGGCCCCATGTAATCACTGGAGTCCTTACATGTGGAAAAGAGAGACAGGAGGGCCAATGTCAGAGTGACACCATGTAACAGAAACTCCAGCAGCCATTACTAACTCTGAAGACGGAAAGGGGCCAAGGACCAAGGAATGTGGCAAGCTTCTAAGAGCCAAAAAAGGCAAGAAAATGTATTCTCCACTAGGAACTTCAAGAAGGAACACACACCTAGTGACACTTTCATTTTACCCAGTGAGATCCACTGCAAGCTTCTAAAGTAGTGAACTATAAGACAGTAAATTTATATTATTTGGTCTTTTTAAACTCATTTGAAATGTATTGATTTCATGACTGAGAGAGTCAGAGATCCAGCACCCTGACAAAGCCCCTACACTGTAATCCACTCCCCAGTCTTAGCCAGCTGTCTCAGGACACGAACCAGCAAACTTCCCAGGGGTCTGTCTTACAGACAATTGAGTTCCACCACCATGGCACTGTCCACCCAAATTCGTATAATTTTAAACCACTAAATTTCAGGTAATATGTTTCAACAACAATAAGAAATAGGTGCAGTAATTAACGACAATGAGAAAAGAACAAGCTGAGAATGGCGGGACCCACCTCCCCTCATGAGAAATATGTATAAGTTACTCATTACGGACGGAGACAATAAATCCTGGCGTGCATTTTGAACTCAGTTCCTTCCTACTACATGCTAATGCTATGGTCCCTTTTTTAACCATCTTTAGGCAGAGTATGGGCTTCTTGCTTTGTCATCTTTATCACCTATTTGTCTTGGACTTTATCTTATGCGCTTGATGTAGGTACACTTTTCAAAAAAAAAATTTTTGGAGAGGTTTTTGCTGTAGGGCACGTGTGCTCACCAGAAAGACAGAGAGAGACAGAGAGAAAGAAAGCAAGAAATCACCCCCCAGGGGGGATGGCCACACTGCAATTCCCTCTCCTCCATTCTCCTCTCAGAATCTTGGTCACACATGCACAGGTGCCCCATGTGAGTTTAAGCCATTGGGTCTGGGACTCAAATAACAATTGACTATGTGCAAGTCCAGCAATGTAGTCATTATGCTAACTGCTGGTCCCGATGTAGATACACTTTTTAAGTCCCTATAAGCCATCACTGAATTTTCAGATGTAAATTTTTTTTATCTCAAATTCTACGTATAGAGATGATTAGTGTTCTTTTTTACATGTCTGCACACACTCTGCTGTCTCTCTGTTGGAATCAACTCTAGTCTATATTGTGTGCAGATCAGAGGGAGATTTTAAGAAGGAGATGTAATTTCTGCTTGGAATTAACACTAGAAATGAAAGCCTCTATTTTCCAACTTGCAAAATAAATACAAAAGCAAACTTCCTCTTCTTAGCAACATGTCAGATTAGAATGAAAAGAAAAAAAAAACTGGTTAAATACTTCATGCTCAATATCCTACAGCTTTAATAAGATCTCCAATGAGCCAGATGTATGTGCATGTGTGCTCAGAATCCCAAAAGGAGGGGGAAAAGGAGGAAAGGGATTACCACGTGACCATTCCCCATTGGGGGGGGGGTACTTCTTCTTCTCCTTATCTCTTTTTCTCTCTGGTGAGTGCATGCACTCTCTGGAAATTTTTTAAAAAAATAAATAAGACCCAGAATGAGGAAGCAAGTTAATTTGGGGATTCTCACAGTATGGTGAAACAAAAAACAAATAATAGATTTTACGGCTAGAGAAACTTGCATGCTCAAACGCTTTATCCAGCTCTCCTCTATTGTTTTCTCTGTCACCAAGTCTTTAGAACAGAATTGTGGTATTTATTTTCTATTATTAGCATGAAGGTCAGTACCGGGAACAACCAAAATACACTGACTGTTGACTGATTGGATGTGACACATCTAGCATAAAAAGAGATTCACAGGGACCAACAGGTGGTGTCGTGGTTAAGGTGCTGGACTCCCAATGGCTTACCAGGGTTCAAGTTCTGGGCCTAGCAGTTTGAAAATCAAGCAGGACCTGTGGTGTAAGTGCCCCAAATCCCAAGAGTAGAAGGGATTGAGCCAGGGTCATCTCCACTGGGGAATGATTTTTTCACTTTCACTGTCACCATCTCTCTTTGTCGCAAATGGCAAAATCCTTGGGAAAAGAAAATGAGAGAGAGATTTATAATTGAACAGGCTAAATCTTTTGGTAGTCTGGAGAAAGTTACCACCAAGCAGATGGACTCCTTTGCATAGACAGCTTTGTGTATCTGATAAAAAGACTATATGTATTTACAAAACACAACACTTAAAAAATTTCACATCATTCTTTTCCCTTTTTAAAGGGTATATGGTATTCCTTGCAGTTTTTTTTTTTAATTTTTATAATCTTTTGTAAGTTTGAAAATTTGTATTCTCAAATAAAAAGGTTTAAATTCAACTAAGTATGTAGTAAATGTATGTTAAATAAGCTGCATAGATGCCAATGGTTTGCACTGGGCTCTTGTACAAGGCCCAACAGACCAAGTGAAAAATCAAAATGGAGTCACTCCTGCTGACTTTCCACATCATCACACCAAAATATATCATTGCACCAAAATTAGCCTGTTTATCTGGTGTTCCAATAAATCAAAAGAGAGAGAGAGATGACAGCCAAGTTTTCTGAACTGGTCAGGTTCGGTTGGCATCATAATGACGTTTCCTTCCAGATGGTTCTTTAAAATTGTTTTATTTTATTATTATTATTATTTTAGAGAGGTTTTTGCTATAGGACACATGTGCTCACAGGAGAGACAGAGAGAAAGTGAGAAATCACTCCTCAGGGGGGATGGCCACACCACAATCCCTTCTCCTCCATTCTCCTCTCAGGATCTTGGGCACCCACACACATGTACCCGGCATGAGTTTCAAGCCTCTAGGTCCAGGACTGTGAACTGCAGTCGGTCATGTGGGATTCCAGTGACATAGTCATTATACCATCTGCTGGTCCTGGTTCTTTAAACTTGTAAATAGGACCTAGGTTAAGAACCTGGCAGGGGGCCAGCAGGTGATGTATTGCTTGAGGGTGCTGGACTCCCATATGGTTGACTGCAGTTTGAGTCCCAAACTCAGCAGCTTGCTTTCTCACTTCCTATCTCTCACTCGCTCTCTATCTCCCTCTCTCTCTCTTTCTCACTTTGTTCCTCTCTGGTCAAATTAAAACACATAAATAAATAGGTTTTAAAAAATTCTAAAGAAAAAAAGAAGAACCTGGAGCAGCAGATTCTCCAGCAATAAAAAGGGAATCCTAATCACTAACAACCTGAGAAAGACTTGAGACCTGCATGGGGACAGAGGCGTAACCTTTGCTACAGACTAACTCTGTGGAGTTATCAAGAGGTTTGAGTAGAAAACATCAGAGGAATCGTTCATCTTAATCATCTTTAGTCTCTTATAGTTCTTAGTTTCTGCCATTCTGTGACTGCCTTAGAACCTCAGGGCGCCCTGAGGACTACATGTTTGTGTTCTCCTAAAGTGCACGTGCCGAAGCTCTTACCACTATGTTTGGAGATGGTGCAGGTAGATTACTAATTAAGGTAAAGAGAGGCCATAAGAGTGAGGCCTTGGGTTGGCCCGATTGCCTAGTGGGTAAGGAAGCCAAATTCCACATGGTTACCCAAGGTTCGAATACTGACTCAGGTGCTTCAAAAAACACGCTGAACACATGTGTGTGCCCAAATCCTGACAGAATGAGAAGGGAGAAGGGATTGCAGTGACATGTTCTTCAGGGACAGAAGTGTCTTCGCCCACTCTCTCTCTGTGTTTCTCTGTGCCATTAGAGAAAAAGAGTGGGACCTTGATCCAATAGGATTAATGTTCTTATAAGAAGAGCCAGCAGAAGTCTGGTGTGTTCTCTCCCTTCAACCACTCACACAGAATAAGTAATGAAAGCACGCAGTGAGGACGCGGCCTTCTGTAACCAGGAAGAGAGCCTTCACCAGAGGCTGAAGTTGCTGACTCTTGATCTTGGACTTCTCAGCCTGCAGAGTATACAAAATCAATTTCTGTTGTTTGAAGCATCCAGTCTATGATATTTTGTTATGGCGGTCATGACCACCTAATAGAGTCGGATTAGATCATCTCTAAATTTCTAATGCCATTTCTACTTCCACAATGCCTTAAATCTGTAATGAGTCCAATGTTGGAGGCCATTATAAGAAACAACCCTAGATGGGCATTCTTTGCATCTTCTGTGAAATGATTTCTTGGTGTAACACACATGAGGTTGTCTATATTTGGTAGACTTTTGCTATCGAAGTATTTACTAACAGGAAAAAAAAAAAGGAATAGTAGGTTGATTAAAGATGATCATTTAAGGGAGATGGAAGCATCATTCTGCCTTTCTTTTTTTTGGGGGGGGAGAGGTTTTCACTATAGGGCGCGTGCGCTCGCCAGACCGACAGAGAGAGACATAGAGGCAGAAAGCGAGAAATCACCCCCCAGGGGGGATGGTCACGCCGCAATCCCTTCTCCTCCATTCTCCTCTCAGGATCTTGGGCACGCATGCACATGCGCCCGGCATGAGTTTTAAGCCACCGGGTCCGGGACGCGAACACAGTCGACTACGCGGGAGTCCAGCGACATAGCCATTGCGCTAACTGCTGGTTCTCTCATTCTGCCTTTCAATGAATCACTGTAACACAGTGTTGTAAATATAACAAAGTAAGCTCCTGTAACCCTTTGCATTAGTGTGACCTAAAAACTGAAGTAATCAGAGCTACATTAGAACATTTTAATGACCTAAATTAAGTCAAATATAATAGCCTGGGGAAAATATGCTTTTACAGAAAATTCACCAATAAAATGCAAGTTTAACAACATTTGATTGACACTCTGGTAGGCATCTTAAAATCCTTTTCCGGGGGACCAGCACTTGGCATAATGGCTACATCTCTGGACTCCCATGTAGTCGACTGTGGCTCAAGTCCCAGATTTGGTGACTTAAAACTCAAGCCAGGTGCGTGTGCGTGTGTGCGTGCCCAAGATCCCAGAGGAGAGAATAGAGAAGGGATTGATCCCTCTTGGGGGGTGATTTCTCATTTTCTGTCTCTCTGTCTTTGTGGTGAGCGCACATGCCCTATAGCAAAAACCTCTCAAAAAAAAAAAAAAGAAAAAGAAAATGCTCTCTGTGTGTGTGTGTGTGTGTGTGTGTGTGTGAGCATGCACGCTCAGAATCCCAAAAAGAGGGAGAGAGAGAGGAGAGAAGAAAGAATACAGCATGACCATTACCCACAGGGGATGATCTCTCCTCACTCTCTCTTCTGGTGAGTGCACATGCCCTCTAACAAAAACAAAACAAACAAAACAAAATACAAACAAACCACTTTACTTTTTCTCTTTGAGCCAAAGGGCACATGTGCTTGCCAGAGATAGGGAAAAAAAAAAAAGAGAAAGCCCCTCCCTATGGGGCACGGTCACACTATAATATTTTTTCTTCCCTTTCACCAGCCCATTAGGATTTGGAGCGTGCAAACCCATATGCCTGGTGTTTTTGTTTTGCTTTGTTTTCAAGTCACTGGAGCTGGGACTTAAACCGTGATTGGTTACATGGATTCTGGCTCCCTGTGCACAGGGCTCAACCCTACTCTATGAGATAGGCCCTTAAAATTCCTTTTTCTTTTTCTGCTTTTCCCTTTTGTACTTTGTGGTAATAAGCATAAAAACAAATTTTTTTTTAAAAAGTTTATTTTGTTTTTTCTGTGAGCAAAAGAGACAGAGAGAGACAAAGAAAGGCAGAGAGACAATACCTCTACAGGGTCCACAATGCATGATCCACCCTCACCTTTGACTAGTCCCGGATCATGAGCTTGCATGTGCCCAGCAGACTCAGTATCCAGTCACTGGATACAAGCCTGTGGATACAAACCCAGAACTTTCCCACATGGGTCAGCCTCTCATTGCATTGCATTACCACCGCACCACCATCTGGCTCCTGAAAATGAAAGACTGCTTACATTGTAAAACTACTTGAAATACATTGAAATATGCCAATCACTTTCATCACAAAATGGCTTCCACAGTTTTCCTATTTAATTAACATTCTTCACCTCTCTATGCTCTTTCAAATTCTAAGGATATAACTTGAGGGTCAGCCAGTGGTGTAAAAATTAAAGGGACTAGGTCCCACATGGCCAACTGCATGGTTTGAGTCCCAGATCATGTAGCTTGAGAAATATGCCAGGTGCATATGTATGTGTGCCCCAAATCTCTAGAAGACAATGGAGAAGAAGAGATTACGATGTGGCCACCACCTGGGGGATGAATTCTCACTTTCTCTCCTCTGTATTTTCATCTCTCTCTGGTACATGCAGGCACTCTATTGCAAGTTTTTTTTTGTTTGTTTGTTTGTTTTTTGTGCAATCCAATAACAAAGCTGTCCAGATTCCTGAAAAAAGCAGTAGGCCTGAAGTCTGCCTATATGCTCTGTTTACTCACTCTTGCTACCCAAATAACATTGGCTTTAACATGAGTGTGTGTGTTATATTTGAAAATTAGTCTGAGACTTCTATATTTAGGGCACCAGAGTCAGCAGCATTGAAAGAATTCTGGTAGCAGTTAATGTCTCCTGATGTTTCTTTAGCTTCAAGCAGTTAATTTGAGTCCTTCAAACTTGATGGGTTCCTAGATCCCATTATGGAGAATCTGGAGTCTACACAAACATCGACTAAACATAAAATGACTGTGGAGGACAAAGAAGAAATGGATTTCAAGACTAAAGGCAGCTGTACACTAGTAGGATTATTTTCATTACTTTTACTGCCTGTATGAGAGGGAAAAACACAATCCCAGAATCTGCACTGATCTTTGGCACTGAGCACAAACACAGGACCACCCATGGGGAGCCAAAACAGAACGTTTGTTTTCATTATAACTGTTTTTGGGGGTGTGTGAATAGTTTAGGAAATGGGTGGGAGTGAAAATGTTTATGAAAGAACATACATAAAATGAGTTCTTAAGCAACTTCCTCTGAATGAATCTGACTAATCTTGCCAGTGTTTTTTTGGCTTCCAAGGGTCTCTATCAAACCAGGAAGTGGGTCAGCCACCTCTGGAACAGAGGAGATAATGAGTGGGTACGTAAACAGTTAAAAATCTTCTCCTGTAAATCTGCAGGGGATTTGTAAAGTTTTCTTAAGAATTAAAATGTCGGGCTCCTCCCATAGCCTCTCCTGTCCCCAGCAGCAGGCCACAGACCCAGGGCAGGGTTCTGGTCAGCCAGGGATCCTGAGGCAGGGACATTGCTGCTCCCTCACCTCACCTGCAGATCCCCAGCCCAAGTACCCACCCTCTAGGTAGGTGGCTAGTACTTTCTGCTTTTGATTTTTCAGCTTCTTATTCTCTTGTTAATTTCCTGGTCTTCCTCCTCCCACAGCTTCTCCTGTCCCCAGCACCAGGCCACAGACCCACCTGCAGGCCTCTAGCGAAATCGCAGCATGCCACTTTTTCTTTATTCCTCTGTGTGTTTTATTTATTTTTTTTTCTTGTGTTATTTCACCTAATACCCGCTCCTCTTCATCTTCCACCCTGCCAGAAGGACTAAATAGGTCTATAATCAGATATCTGAAATCCCCTAGTAATATATCTTCCCTTGTACTGAGCCACCTGAGAAAAAGGAG
>NW_006199308.1:1045358-1046416 GCF_000334495.1 Tupaia belangeri chinensis
TGAGCCTCAGGTATGAATAAACAAGAAAATACGTCTCCATCAAAGGTATAGAGTAACTCCCATCCATCTATCGTGCTACTGGATGATGTTACCAAAATGTCAAAGAATTTCGAACATTTATGGTGAACAAATTTTTTGAGTTGGAACAGAAAAGAGACAACGAACTACAGGAGATGAGGAAGTCATTCCAAGATATGAAAGAAGAATTGGACACTCTGAGTAAGAACCAGATGGAGCTATTAGAGATAAAGTCTGAAATAGAAAAAATCAAAAACTCCCTTGAAAGTATTAAAAGTCGATTGGACCATGCTGAAGATCGAATCTCTGATGTAGAAGATAAAACCTCTGACCTAGAAAGAACCACCAAAAAGATAGAGAAAATAACAAAAAAACACGAGGATAATATACAAGAAATACTAGATTCCATAAGACGACCAAATATCAGAATAATTTGCATCCCAGAAGGTGAAGAAACTAATAACAGCATGGAAAATCTATTCCATTAAATCCTGGAAGAAAATTTCCCGAGTCTAGAGAGGCACTCTAGCATCAAGACCCAAGAAATACAAAGGCCCCAGTTAGAATCAACCCAAGAAGATCTTCCCGAAGGCACATCTTAGCCAGACTATCCAAGACCACACATAAAGACATGATACTAAAACTGGCAAGAGAGAAACGAGAAGTGACGTACAAAGGTCATCCAATCAGGCTAACACCAGACCTCTCAATGGAAAGAATGCAAGCAAGGAAAGAATGGGAAGATGTATTGAAAGTGCTAAGAGAAAACAATTTCAACCAAGATTACTGTATTCTGCAAGATTATCCTTCATATGGGAAAAAAAGATTAAAATCTTCTCAGACAAAGAAAACCTGAAAGAATTTGCCAGCACCAGGGGACCAGCAGTTAGCGTAATGGCTATGTCGCTGGACTCCCATGTAGTTGACCGTGGTTTGCGTCCTGGACCCGGTGGCTTAAAACTCACACCAGGCGCGTGTGCATGTGTGCCCAAGATCCCGAGAGGAGAATGGAGGAGAAGGGATTGTGGCGTGCCCATCCC
>NW_006199308.1:1050370-1106941 GCF_000334495.1 Tupaia belangeri chinensis
TAGTGTTGTTATATTTTGATCAACTCGACCGGGGAGAAATGTTCACATATTGAAATGATCCCTTTGTAAGCTAAATAATGTGATTGAATGTATTAAAAAATATAAATAAAAAATAAATTAAAAAAAAGAATTAAAATGTTGGGACTAGCAGTTAGCATAATGGCTATGTCGCTGGACTCCCACGTAGTCACCTGCAGTTTGAGTCCCAGACCCGGTGGCTTAAACTCACACCGGGTGCATGCGCATGCATGCCCAAGATCCTGAGAGGAAAATGGAGGAGAATGGATTGCAGCATGGCCATCCCCCATGGGGGGTGATTTCTCGCTTTCTCTCTCTCTGTCGCTCTCTGTCTGTCTGGCAAGCACACATGCCCTATGGCAAAAACCTCTCAAAAAAAAAAAAAGAAAGAAAATTTTGCTTGTCATATCTCAAGGGCTCCCTTCATCTTTTCTTCTTTCTTCATTCCAAGTTTGCTGATCCAATTAGGTGTGCACAGAAATGAAGAGATGAAAACATTAAGAAACTGTCAGTCTGATAAGAGCATGGAGATTTTTAACTCTACAGAAAATATCTTCCACACAGATAAAACTGAACACAAGAGATGAAATACAGCATAATTATGGCTAGCACTGTAGCTCAGTGGTTAAACGCTATGCATTGAGCTGGATCCCACATGACTGACCTCATTTGAGTCCTGGTCCTGGTGGACTTGAAAATCACACCAGGCACATACATGCCCCATATCCTAATGAAATGGAAAAGTAAAAGAGAAAAGGATTGTGGCATGACCACATCCCATTAGGGGGTGTTTTCTCTCTGGCAAGCATATGAACCCTCTGGCAATAATGCTGATAACAATAGTAAACATAATGATCCTTTGTTCAAAATACCATTTGTCATAGATCAATCCTAACAGCTGCAATGTATGAATAACAAGCTTCAGTTATAGGTGATTATGATGGTATATGGATTTGAACAAAGTGGCAAATCCTAGAGGTGTAGTTTAGTGACTTTCTGGTCCATATTACCCTTAGATGATGCCCAGCAGTTCATCTTTGTGAAAAGAGAATAGCAGTGAAAACTCCTTGGTGAGCTCAGATCTGAGAGGCCGTAGGAAGCACCAGTGACATGCCTTAGGCAGATGTACTAGGGCATAAGAATAAGACTCCTGCACCCTCTTAGGTCTGTATCGTAGTCCTAGGGCTTCTATCCCCGGCAGAAAACCCCAGATGGCCCTTGGATTCCAGACAGCGGGTAGACTGCACCAAAGAGAAGTCCTCCAGATCCCTATATTTTGGTGGGCAGAGCCAAAGGTCTGGGCACTACCTAATCACTCCACAGCGATCTACTAGAAAGTTGAGGAAAGCTTCTATCAGGAAAGAAAGGGACAAAACCTACCACAAAATCTCAAATGGAAAGGAGATAATGTTGAAATGTAAAAAAAAAAATTTTTTTAATTAATTAATTAAAAAATCCCACACTGTGAAATCCCTACCTTAATTGGTAAATGTAGGTGGGAAATTTTCACAAAAAAGGAGAGGGAGAGGAAGGCACCCCCAACAGGGTCTCCATGATCCGCCAGCCAAAGACATAGCATGTGCCTGCCTGGCAGCCCAAGGAGGTCGCCAAGTGTGAGACCCAAACCTTCCCACCTGGGTTGGCTACCTAGTGTGTTGTGTTACCACCACACTACCTTCAGCTCCCAGGAAATGTAGGCATTCTTAAAACAAGAGATAATACTGTGAAAATGAACCCATTATTAAATTTAGAAAGAGTTCAGGGAAATTAAACAAGTAATGCTATCGGTAAAAGAAAATAAATAGAAATAGAAAGCTAAACTCAAAGACGGTCTTCTGGAAGTAGAATCAAAGAAATGTGAGGAAAATGGGGAAGATAAAAGAGTCAGAGAAATCAAGTTGTCCAACTTCTAGAAAAGAGATTTAGGAAGATGAAACAGCAACTGTATTAAGGGATTTTGCCTAAACTTAAATTATACTTAGGTTATAAATAAAATGACTTACAGTGAAAAGAAGTTAATGAGTCCTAGCCTAGGAAATGAAAACAGACACCAACCAAAATATGAAATTTCAGTGCACTAGTGATGAAAAGAACCTAAACGTTTTCAGGAGAAGGATAAAAAGTAAGTTATAAGAAAAGAGTGAAAATTAGATGGACCTGGTCTTGTCAGGAGTGTTAGAATTCATGTTTTGGTGAAAAACATATCTTTTAAATTCTGAGGAAAAATAGTTTCAAGAGGAAATTTTATAGTTAACCAAATTCTCAAATAAGTAAGGCTAAAGGAATGAATAGGAAAAGACCTCTTAGATGTGATAGGACCTCTTAAGTACTTTATAGAAAGCTTTTGGAGGATTGCTATAGTAAAATAAGAATATTAAAAGAAGAAGAAGAAAATAGCAGATTTTGTTAAAATAATTATCAGAGCAATAAAAGTAAGTTTGACATGGATGGTAAAGTTTTAAGACTTCTTTTGGGGGAACGTCGACAGGTTGGAGCTAGTGAACATAACACCAACATTTACATCTTCAGAGCATGTCTTTGATTTTCAGCCCCAAGTGACCGGTGGTCTGCTGGCCGGATGTCCTTGGATGTCTTCTTCGCCATTCCCTCCAGTCAGTCTTGCTAAAACGAACTGCAAGGTCATCCCCTGCCTCCATCTCAACCCATCTTGTCTTGTCTCTCACATTTTGTGGCTTAGACTGTTTTCTGTTGCTGTGACAGAATACCTGAGACTGGGTAATTTATAAGAAAAAGAAATTTATGGAGATCTTCTAGAGGCTTCAATCAGAGGTGTGATAAGACCTAACTACACATTGTAAGTCTGAATTCCTTTTGATTCGGACAAGTGTAGCCTCTGGTATCTCTTCTCCTCTTTTTCTATTAGCTTTGTAAAGAGAAGTATCTTAAGGTTTGTCGATTTCATGGGGTGATTTGGGAAGGAAGGGAAGAATAGAGGGAGTCCAGAATGTAGTCCATTCTCTCTTGATGCACAAACATTCCTAGCATAGAAGATGCTTTAAGAAACTTCACTTAATGCTAAGAAGGAGCTTCTGATATGTACATATCTCTGACCTTATTTTGAAAGTGGTAATATTAAAAAACCTGCTGTCATTACGTAAAATGAATATACAGTTCCTCTTCCCACCTCTGCTCTGGGTTACATTGCCAAACCTCCCCAAGTTGACAGACAGGGAGGAGTGCTACACCTCAATTTTTTTTTCCCGTTGTTGACTGGCTTCCCTGCGTGGAAGGAGAGATGATTGATGGTATTTTCTGATTATATACTCCCATCTCCAAGACCCTCAGCCCCAAATCCAATGTTCTAGTTTCAATAAAAATTCTAAAAGGTAAACTTCTGGTTGGCCTGACTAGGATCAGATGTTCATCCTTGGCTCGATCTCTATGGGCAGAGGAATGAATGAGTCACTCTGACATACTGGGTGCCTATCCCAGCCCTGGGGGGAAGGTACTATGATGGATAATCTAACAGGAAAAAAAAGAGAGATATAAGACAGACAAAATACACATGCATCTACTATGTATGGCAAACATGCTTTGACAATCTGAAGAATACTTGCTTCTCCAGCTGTATCTTGTCCCCCTCCTTAACACGGATTTTATGCTCCCGCGTTAGAACGGAGTAGATCAGAACATGAGCTTCAAGGTGAGCAGAGCTACACTTACATCATAAATTTGAAATTCACTAATTACATAACCTCAACTGATTTTTGAAAGCTCTCTATATAGACTTGGTTTCTGAATATTTTAATTATGGAAAATAATGGAGCCAAAGGAAGTGATGTAAGTATAACATTTGGTATAGGGTAGCTGGGGGTAATTTTTAGGGAGCTAATAAATAACCACCCAATTTTCCTCTTTCAAGTTTGCTTAATTTAGAGAGGTACTCGAGAATCAGGAAAATAGAAATACCTTTAAAACCCATCAGATCATGCCTTTTTTTTTTTTTTTTGAGAGAGAGAGAGAGAGATTTTTGCTATAGGGCGTATGTACTCACCAGAGAAACAGAGAGAGACAGAGAGACAGAAAGTGAGAAATCACTCCCCCGGGGGGATGGCCACACCGCAATCCCTTCTCCTCCATTCTCCTCTTGGGATTTTGTCACACATGCACCCGGCGTGAGTTTTAAGTCACCAGGTCTGGGACTTGAACCATGGTCAACTATGTGGAAGTCCATGATGTAACCATTATGACATCTGCTGGTCCCCAGATCATGTCTTTCTGACCAAAACTCTGCAGAGGTTTCCCACCTCACACAGAGAAAAAGCTCAAGTCATCATAAGCCTCCAAGATCCTGAAATGGTCTTTCCCATCCCTCAAGCGCTAGTCACCTCTTTCTCATCTGTGCTTGCCACCGGCTCACTTCACTTGTCCACACAGGCCTTACATTTTCTTCAGACTTTTGGGAAATGGGTCTGGCCTCATCGTCTAGTGATTAAGGGAGGCAAATTCCACATAACTGACTGTGGTTTGAATCCCAGTCTCAGAAGCTTGAAAAACACAACAGGTACATGCATGTGTGTGCCCAAATCCTAACAGGATGGAGAAATGAAGGAGAAAGGGTTGTGGCAAGGCCATGCCCCTTCACACTTTTTCCCTCTTCCTCTGTCTCTGTCTCTGGTAAGTGCACACCCCCTCTGGCAAAAAGAAAAACAGATTTTCCCATGAAAAATGTCAGGAAATTGCTTCCCAGGTCCTTCACCCTTACTTCTTTCACTTCTTAAAACACTCTAAGCTCATATGTCTGCTTAGCTTACTTCCTGCTTAGGGAAGGAAACCTGCCGTCATTCAGCTGATAGTTGAAAGGAAGCGGATATTAAACATGTAAATAAATGCTTATTATATGATCATAAAATGTAATGAGCGTTATAATAAAAAAAAGTCTGTACTCTGAGGGAAAATAATGGGGCAAAAGGTACTAAATTCAGGATGATAGATGGAGAAAAGCCCTACAAGGAACTGCCATTTAAACTGGGAGTTGAATGAAAATAGCATGATCAGAAACTCTAGAAATCACAAATCATATAATAAAAGAGAGCTGCTGAGCAAGACAAATGCAGTTATGTCCCAGATCCATTATCCAGTCTAGTGGGGATGAAACCATCATGAACAGTCACCTGAGAGCCAGACAGACAAGTGGTCTTGGTGTTTAGAATATTCATTCATGCCCAGTCACTGCGAGATAGGAGTTCAGGAGCAGCAAATTCAGTATGTATGAGAATCCAATTTAAAATAAACCAGCCTGAGCTGGACTTAGGGCCTGATGGTTAAAGAGACTGGATCCAACATGGCCAGCCATATGGTTTGAATCACAGTAGTGGAGACTTGAAAAACACACTGGGTACATGTGTGTACATGCCCAAAATTATGACTGGATGGAGAGGTAGAGAAAGAATGTGGAACGCCCCATTGGAGGGTGATTTCTCTCCTGCTCTGTCTCTTTCCAGCAAGTGCGCATGCCCTAGTTTAGCAAACATTAAAAAATAATAACGAAACAGGGACCAGCAGATGGCGTAATGGTTATATCACTGGACTCCCACATAGTTGACAGCAGTTCAAGTCCCATACCTGGCAGCTTAAAACTCATGCCAGGTGTGTGTGCGTGCATGCTCAAGATCCTAAGAGGAGAATGGAGGAGAAGGGATTGTGGTGTGGTCATCCCCCTGGGGGGGGTGTGATTTCTCACTTTCTGTGTCTCTCTCTGTCTCTCCAGAGCACACACATGCTCTATAACAAAAATCTCTCTAAAAAAAAATAATAATAATAGAAACTAGTTTAATAGGATCAGAACATAACGAAGGACAAAAGTGATTTAATGCTCTACTGAGAGATAACCGTTCTTTCTCAGAGAAAAGTGTCTTTGGAACAAAGTGTGACCATTTCTTTATATCTCCATCAGAATGCAAATAAGTAAGTATAATATTATTTTAAGAGTAATATGAGCTATTCTCAAAGTGATGTTTAAATACATTTTATGTACATATATACATGTGTATATATATATATATACATATAGAGAGGGGGGAGAGAAAGAGAGAGAGAGAGAGAGATTTTTGCTACAGGGCATATGTACCCACTGGAGAGACAGAGAGACAGAAAACAAGAAATTACTCCCTTCAGGGGCGATGGCCATGCCACAATCCCTTCTCCTCTATTCTCCTCTCAGGATTTTGGGCACACATGAACATGTACCTGGCATGAATTTCAAGACATTGGGTCCAGGACTCAAACCGTGGCTGACCATGTGGGAGTTCAGAGATATAACCATTAAGCCATCTAATGGCCCCATATTTTATATTTTAGAATTTACTTCTTTTGTGAGTTATAGAGACAGAGAGAAAGAGAGAGAGAGCACTCCCAACAAGATCTTGATGCTGCGTCCCAGCTGTAGCATCAGCAGCCCTGAATCATGGGTACTTCTGTGCCCTTTATACTAAGAAGTGTCTCTGGATGCAAACCTGGACCCTTCCCACATGGGTCAGCCTCACAGAGTGTCACATGTTACCTCTGTGCCATTGTCCAGCCATTTGGAAATCTGCTTTAAGTCATCATATACTCACAGAAGGTTGGAAAAGAAGTACATAGTCCCGTGTCCCCTTTGCTTGGCTCCTCTTAATGACAACACCTCACATAAATGAAGCAGAATAGTAAGACCAGGAATTGACATTGGTACAATACTGGTAAGGAGACTACAGGCCTGAATTAGCTCTGACCAGTTTTTACAGGTATTCATCGTGCATATTAATGCACACATCTGCCCACGCCCGCCCTCGTTCCCTAGCACGACTAATCTATTCTCCACCTTTAGTTTTGCCACTTTGAGAACATTATGTAAGTGGAATAATGTAGTATGTAACCTTTTGAGATTGGCTCTTTTCCACTAAGCATGATACCCTTGAGCTCCATCCAAGTTGTTGCTTGTATCAATGGCTCATTCTTTCTAGTAGTGTGCTACTGACCAGATGGATCAATGTGTGTTTAGTCATTCACTCATTAAAGGATATTTCAGTTGTTTCCTCTTGAATTTATCTTATTTATTTTGTTCATGAGAGAGACCGTATGATTGAACATGTGTGAGAGAGAGAGAGAGTGTCAATTTCAACAGGGTCTCTCCACACTGCCATCTCCCTTCCCCCTCTCTCCAGCTCATGTTTTCAACTCAACTTGGGATCCAAACCTATGGCAGGCTGTGTGGCCTCCAGCACCACAGCTCAGTCACCACCTGTGCCCAGCAATGTCAAGCCTCAAATTTACTGTTTAAATTTGCAAACCTCAGGTCTTTCATTGTATAAATAATTCTCAATCCACTTCTGCAGTGATTGGATCACTGATTAAGAGCTGCTGAGCAAGACAAATGCCATTAGAGGTGGGAGCAGGTGGAATCATGAAATCTGCCCCCACTTGGAATGAAAACCATTTGAGACATCACTGAAAACATAAGACTTTGCAAAGGTAACTTAAAATTCTCTAAACATGGGACCAGCAGATGACATAATGGTTACATCGCTGGACTCTCACATAGTCGACTGCAGTTTGAGTCCTAGACCCGGTGGCTTAAAACTCACACTGGGCACATGTATGTGCATGCCCAAGATCCAAAGAGGAGAATGGAGGAGAGGGGATTGTGGCATGGCCATGCCTTTACATCTCTCTCTGGCGAACATACCAGTCCTACTGCAAAAATCTCTTCTGAAAAAAACAAAAAAGAAAAAAAATTTTTCTAAACATTATTAGTTAATAACTTAATTCTACATTGTGTCAAATTTAAGGAGGCTGAGGAGGGAGAGGAGCAAACTTGATGAGCACGAAGCAAAGAGGGTTGGCCCAACCAGTGTTACTTAAGAGTGAGGACGAGTGATGACTAGGGAAATGGTGTATGATGAACAAAAATCACCTTCCTGTGGTTCTGAAACAGGAAATATGACAACGTAGGCATCATTTACACTTCCCATTTCCCTCGAATCATTGTCAATGCATGGCCACGCCCCTTTTTAGCCTATACTTTGTAATGGTCATTTCCTAATGACGTCACAGCACTGTATACGAAAAGAAGAACCAAGTGCCAATGTTCTGTGTTAGAACAAATTCAGAAAGAATATTCCCTCCTTTAAATCAACCAAGTTTGCACACATGTAAACTTAGCTTTAGCGCACTTTGGGTAAATAATTTACCCTATCCAAACTTCGCTACACCTGCCAAGGAGAACAGTCACTTTATCTTTCTAAAGACAATGAAACAGATCAAAAACAAGAACGAAAAAAATTTGATCAGAGCCAGACAGCTCTGAACAGCCCACCAGCAAAATACGACACTCTGAGGCAATCCCACATGAGAAGGTTCCTGTTCAAGTCTGGAGACCTTCCTGCCTACGCTGAGCACACGTGTACCTATGACTCAGGACTAGCTGAGGACTGAGGCGGGATCTTGGCCTCAGGACCCTGTTTTGGGCCCTGTCTCCCCTTTCTCTCTTTGCCCCTTTCATCTATGAGAAATAAATAAACTTCAATTTTAAAAATTTTCCTTGAATTGCCACTTTCACTAAAATAGAGTTCTGCCAAAATGGTCTATGGAAAAAAAGATTTTGCATGTCGTTAGGTGTACCAATATACTGGGTCACTGGAAAAGTCATAACACATTTTTGCATAGAAAAATATGTCAGTGTTGAATTTATAAAATATGGTGTATATTCAAATGGAATTACTCTAGCCGTTAAAAGTGAATATTTCTTGGTTCATTAGAATTCTGTTCTACAAGTTGTCCCCATTTCCATGATTATCATCTTGGCTGAGTCATCAGGTTTCTAGATCAAATATAATGCTTCGATCATATCCTTTCATCCTTCCAGATTGCTCACTGGAACTTGCTTAGTGGTCCTGGCTCCTGGGCCTCCTTGGACATATCAGTCCTTGAGAGTGTCTACTGTGGCTCTTTTCTCTAGCTCCTTTCAGTCCTTTTTCTCTCCCAGGACAAATTCAATGGTCCATCTCTCAATAACTCTCTTGCCAAAATCTTTCTCTTTCTTTTTTAGAGAGAGTTTTTTACTATAGGGCACATGTACTCACCAGAGAGACAGAGAAAGACAGAAAGGGGATGGCCACACCAAAACCCGTTCTCATCCATTCTCCTCTCAGGATTTGGGCATGTGAACACTCGTACCCAGAATGAGTTATAAGCCACCATGTCTGGGACTCGAACCACAGTTGACTAGATGAGATGCCAGCATCAGAACCATTATGCCATCTGCTGGTCCTTTACTAGAATCTTTTTTTTTTTTTTTTTTAGAGGTTTTCACTATAGGGCGCGTGCGCTCGCCAGACAGACAGAGAGAGACATAGAGACAGAAAGCGAGAAATCACCCCCCAGGTGGGATGGTCACGCCGCAATCTCTTCTTCTCCATTCTCCTCTCAGGATCCTGGGCACGCACGCACACGCACCTGGCGTGAGTTTTAAGCCACCAGGTCTGGGACGCGAACTGCAGTCGACCATGTGGGAGTCCAGCGACATAGCCATTACGCTAACTGCTGGTTCCCAGTCCTTTACTAGAATCTTAAGCTCCCTTCTCCCTCCTTAACCTCTTTCCTCCCTCTTTCATCCTTCTCTAAAAATTTAATCAATTTGGTAAAATCGCTAGAAGAAACCAACCACTTATTTAACCCATTTTCTCCTCCTCCTTCACTTTTTCTCTAACTAACTCAACACTTTCCCCATATTTTCTCTACATTGCTTTTATACCCACTCTCTAGAATGTAAGTGACAAAAACCATGTAGGAGAGAAAGCTGGTAGCCCTACAAATTCAAAATTACTAAATTCAAGAGGGTCTTCAGGATTCCTGGTAACCTCACTGTGTTTCTCTAAGCCACTCTTTCTCCTTCCAAGAGTGCCCGTGCACTGTCTATATCCTACAGCTTCTGCCCCAGCCCCCATCTTTCCCTTGCTCCAGGAGAGCCCAGGAGAGAGAAACTGCTCACGTTCTTTCTACTGTATTGAAAAAATGTCCTTGCCCCTAGACCCACTTCCTTCATTCCTTTCAGCTAATGTGCCATCCTGCCATTCAAGACATGGCCTCAACCTGGGCTTCCACTCTCAATCGAACCCAGCACCACCCACTGCACCTTCCTTCTCTGGTCTCCCTACTGCTTCCCCTCTAATCAGTCTTTCCCATCAGCAATCAGACGTTCATGTCCATCTCAGAAAAAGCTCTTTCCGTAATCTTACTTCCCTCTTTTCAGTTACTATTCTCCCTTTTCCTTCCCCAATTTACCATGAACAAATGCAAAGCTGCTTACCAGATGACTCTAGCTTAAGCACAGAGCTCCTAGTGTCATCCTCCCTACCTGCTTCTCTTCTAGTAAAAGCCCACACCCTCTGTTCCAGAAGAGGGCATCTAGCCCAGACTTGACCGACCCTGGTCACTCTCTGGCCTCAGACATTGGTGATTGACCCTGCAATTTGTAATACTCAGGATCCAAAGTTAAAACAGAAACAACATAGTATTCCAAAGAAAGATGAAATCATCTTTCCACAAGTATTAGAATGCTAAAAGAGAACAAAGGAGATTAATAACCACAGGAACTAATCATTACCCTGTAGGGCCAGAGAAGCACAATGAAAGAGGTGACAGGGAATAACTTAGGTGCTCACTGGGGGGGGGGGGGTCTTTGGAGACCAGGCGTGCCAAAAGAAGACCAGGGGTTCAAGCTGTGGAGGAAGCTCTTCACAACTGGGGTATGGATTTCTGAGGAGGCGACTTGAGTGGGGGAGAGGCCTGGACAGCCCGAGTGGTGCAGGCTGGTAGGTGATAGACAGTAGAACCATTCATTCCAGTCATGGGGTGGGGAGTGGGGAGGTAAAGCCTGGCAATTGCCGGTTCCTCAAAGGAGCATAGTAGAGGGGATGCTGAGAGTTCAGAAAGAAGCTGGAAGCAGGGGCCACACTTTTCCCTGTAGCTGAAGTGATGAGGTAGAAATTGGAAAAGTAGGAGGAAATTCTTTTCTGCCATCTCTTCCCTCTGTATCCTCTCCAGTGCCTCTCATTTATAGAATAGAATAAAAAATTAGCTAACAAAAAAGTCTGAGATACATCATGAGCTGAGTCCCAGTGCTAGGGTAGAAAATTTGAGACTTACCATTGTTTAAAAATCTAGTAAATGATCCAAACTAGATTTGGCTTGGAAATCCAGGTAATTAGAGAATCTCCTTTTCCTCTCAGTTCATAGTGCCATGAAGATTGATCTCAGAATGCATGCAGTCATGCTCTTCTAGGCAAGGGGAAAAGCCTGATCGAAGATATCGGAAATAATGACTAGGAGAGTTGTAGTATTGTCACACCCAGCTTCTAAGTCCCTGAAGTTCTATGATCAAAGAGAAAGGAAATGGGATTTTCAACAATATCCACTCACAGATAAGGGAAGACTGTTCTTTCCATAAGTTTTAGAGGATCTTTCAATAACGAAAGTTTTATTTTGATTAAGTCAATAAATGTATGTGCTCAATGTAACAGTTATTCCAACATCTTAAAAGAGGAAATTGGGGAAGAAAATAACAGAGGAGACAGAGACTGTCTTGCCAAAGAGGCAAGAGCAATCGAAACAAAGTCTTAGAAGTCAAAGACAGAGAGGGCTTCGAGAGCTGGACAGTGAAGTTCCACATCCCCAAATGAATTAACCAGAGTGAACAATGAGGATAATGACCCATTGCTAGTGGTCCCACGCTGTTTCTGTAATCAATAACTCATTTCATAAATATTCCACACTGAAAAAACCCTTTTCATAAGTTATTTTTCAAGTCATTAAGGGCAAGGTTCCTGGTTTATAGTTCACAGAATTTACTTTCTCCTCTTTTACAAAGAATCAAATCATTAGTTAAAGAGCACATACCTCTTAGGAGACAGATGCTTGCCATCACTCAGAGAATGCACGGACACTAAGACCATGGCTTTGCCTTCTCTGAAGAAAGCTACGGGCTACCCAGGGAGACCCTTCTGGTTTAAATCGAGCTATTCTCATTTGCAGCCAACTTCAAGAGAAAGTCATGAACTCTATTCTCTAAAGCAGACGCGCTGGAAATTATGTTTTTAAACATCAGGAAAATACTTAATACATCACTTTTTATTTTACACCCTTTACGCTAGTCTGCCGGGGATATCATAACAACATATCACAAACTGGGTAGCCTACACAACAGAAATGTATTTTTTTTTTTAACATTTCTGAAAGCTAAAATTCTGAGAAGAAAGAGTTGGTTTCTATGAAGGAGAGAGAACTTTCTCCTTGGCTCCCAGACAGCTGCTCCCTTCCTGCCATGTCCTCACATGGTCTCTCCTCCGTATTCACACGAGTCTGTCTGAATCTCCTCTGGTAAGGACACCAGTCACAGTGAACTAATGCCCCTTAATGACCTCGTTTTTTCTTAATTACCTCTTCAAGACCCAGTATTGGGGCCGGCAGGTGGTGTGGTGGTTAAAGGCGCTGGACTCCCATACGGCCAACTGCAGTTCAAGTCTTAAACCTGGAGCCTTGCTTTCTCACTTTCCCTCTCTCTATCTTTCTGTCTCTCTCTGGTCAAACTGGAAAATAATAATAAATAAAGGTAAATAAAATATTAAAAAAAATGACCCCGTGCCCAAACACAGTCCCATTCTGAGGAACTGGGAGCCAGAACTACAATATATGATTTTCAGGTTGACACAGCTCAGCCTGTGACACCCCCAGAATCAATTCTATATAATATAATCGTTTGCATTGTCCAGTTAGGATCATTCATAAAGGTAGTGGTATTCCACATGAATGCAGATAGTTTGCAAATTCCCCAAGCAATTCATTTTTACAGACATTATAATAATTAAAAATCACATTCTTTTAAACCAGACTAATTTAAAACTTGTCTAGAAGAAACTATTATATACCTAATAAATATTAGCACTATTAATGCGCTTTTCTTAACTTGCAGTCCAGCTACTTGTAGACATGAATCTTCTGGGCTTGAGGCAAGTTCCTCTGCTTTTCATGGCAATAGTTGGATATGATAGCTGCTGTTCTCATGCCAATCCAGATTCTGTAAAGAAAAGTCTTTGGAAGTGTGTGTACTGTTTACTTTTTATAGCCCTGCATGGCAACAGGATTTGGTGTCTCCCTCATTTTAAAAGCTCCTTCCCACACCCCTCACAAGGGCCCTTAGGAGACAAACATCTCCACACAATCCGCTTGAGTATCTTAGTAGCTGATTATACCCGCCTGTTTGTTTCCAAAATACTGCCCGTTACAACTTGCATAACTTGGAAACAGGCATATCGGTTCATTATGCAAAAGTCTGCATTTATTGTACATGAAAATTTGCTCCTTTTCCTGCAGGCGTCAAGTTGCAGTGCCCTGCAGAACCATCCACGGGGCTCAGAAGGGCAGGGCACTGGCAGACGCACACATCATGTCCTGGCGGAAGAACTGGCTGGTCTTCACACTCCTCAAGGGAAATGGCATGTCTTCTGTTAGAAGGCGGGGAGGGAAACCCTACATCTCTTACTCAAAAGAAATTCCTTTGGCGACTCGGGTAATGCTGTAACCTGCCATAGAGAATGAGATTCTGCCTAGAGACAGGAAAAGCCAAACAGATGTATAAACAAAAATCCTCTTTGTGAGTGGAGAATCATTCTATTAAATAAGATTAGAAGTGAATGAATATGTACATCACTCCAGATCTATCCTTATTCATAATCACTGTGATAAAATGATATTTTAGAATTTAGACCTAGAGGGACCAGTAGTTGGCGGAATGGCTATGTTACTGGAGTCCCAGGTAGTCGACCGTGGTTCGAGTCCCGGACCCAGTGGCTTAAACTTGTGCCAGGCGCATGTGCGTGCATGCCCAAGATCCCGAGAGGAGAATAGAGGAGAAGGGATTGTGGTGTGGCCATCCCCCCTGGGGAGTGATTTCCCGCTTCTAGGATGAAAAGCTTAAAACTCCTAACTTGAAATTTCTTTAAAAATAAGCCTTCAAGTCTATCCTACCATTTTTCACCTTCAAAAATTGGCTGCTTTTCACCACAGTTTATTATAGATAGCATTACTAACTTAATATCAAAGAAGTAGTGGTTAAAAAGGTTTACCATGGTCCAGAATACAAAAATGCTTTATAACTCCATTTTTCCTATTAACTTGTATATGATAACACTGGGACACTATGAAATTTGTCCAGCTGCTGTAAAGCAGATCAGAGTGAAGGTGAAATAGAAGTATCAGCAGCAATGTACTTCCTCGTTCACTGGTGTTAAGCAAACCTCCATCGTGAGAGGTCGAATTATTTCCGGTTCGAGGTCATTAAATGAACCACACCTGGAGTCATAGTGTGATTAAAAAAGGACCACCTTGCTACTATTTTTCAATGGGGGCTAGTGTATAAGTTCAAAGATCCATTCAGTAAATCTGGAATAGGGTTGCATTCAAAGAATGACACCTACAAGAATGGATGATTCTATACTATGAGCAAAGTTGTCCACAATATGTTTTTCAACCATTTCTTTGAAGTACAGAGTATCAATGAGTATGAGATGTTACTCATTTGTAAATTTTTAGAGTTCAGATATTTCATATAATGTAGTAAAAGAAAAACCTGTAAACTTTAATAGTAAGCAGAACTGCAATCAGAATTGAACACCTACTAACTTATCAGTTGAATTAGGACACTAAATAAAAGGCGTCATGGTTTAGATAATGATTGATCCCTCAAGCTTTCATGTTTTGGAATTTGGTTCCTTGTATAATGGCATTGGGAGGTGGTGAGACCTTTAAGAGGTGAAGTTTAGTAAACAATGACTGGATGGTGGTGAACCTCATGAATATATTAACACTGCCTTGTGAGAGCAAGTGAGTTCTACCTGCTGTTAAAGGGTTAGTTCTTTGGACCAGCAGGTGGCATAATGGCTATGTCACTGGATTTCCATGTAGCTGACCGCAGTTCAAGTCCCAGACCCGGTGGGTTAAACTCACACTGGGCATGTGTGCGTGCATGCCCAAGATCCCGAGAGGAGAACAGAGGAGAAGGGATTGCGGCATGGCCATCCCCCTGAGGGGTGATTTCTTGCTTTCTGTCTCTGTCTCTTTCTGTCTTTCTGGTGGGTGCATGAGCCTATAGCAAATACCTCAACCTCGCCCCCACCCCCCCCCAAAAAAAAAAAGAAAGAAAGGGTTAGTTCTCGACAGAGTGGATTTATATAATAATAATTTAAAAAAAAAAAAAAGATGACTGTCACAAGGTCTCTTTCTGCAAGTACCCACTGACTTTCCTGCTTTTGTCAGACGTGTGACATGAGACCAGACACTGGCCCAATGCTGGCCCATGCACTTGTACTTTGCAGCCATGTGAATCATGAGCCAAATAAACCTCTATTCTTTAGTAATCACCCAATCTCAAGTACTTCTATTAGCAACACAATAACAGACTAAGGGACCAGCACATAGCACAGTGGTTACACCACTGAACTCTCATGTGGCCAACTACAATTTGAGTCTTGGACCCAGTGGCTTGAAACTCACACCAGGCATGTGTGTGTATGTGCCCCAAATCCCAAGAGGAGAATTGAAAAGAAGGGATTGCAGCATGGCTATTTTCCCTCAAGGGTTATTTCTAGCTTTCTGTCTCTCTGTCCCTCTGTCTCTCTCTCTCTCTGTCTCTCCAGTGAGAGCATGTGCCCTACAGAAAAAATCTTTTTTTTTTTGGAGAGATTTTCGCTATAGGGCGTGTGTGCTCGCCAGGCAGACAGAGAGAGACAGAGAGACAGAAAGCGAGAAATCACCCCCCAGGGGGGATGGTCACGCCACAATCCCTTCTCCTCCATTCTCTTCTCGGGATCTTGGGCACGCATGCACACGCGCCTGGCGTGAGTTTTAAGCCACCGGGTCCGGGACGCGAACCACGGTCGACTACGTGGGAGTCCAGCAACATAGCCATTACGCTAACTGCTGGTTCCCAGCAAAAATCTCTCTTAAAAAACATTTAAAAAGACTAAGACAAAAGGTAACTTCATCTCTAAATATAGATGAATGTCCATGTCAGTATTTTCACTTAATGAATTGATCTTACCAAAAAAAGTTTCTATTTGCATTTAACCACTTTTTAAACTTTTAAACATAAATCTAGAAATGATACTTTTATTTTTCACCTGTTGGGTTTTCAGAAAAGTCATGATACATTTTTACATCGAAAAACACAGACAAATATAATCACAACTTTTCTGACAACCTAGTAATTACTTTCTTCCTTCCAAATGCCCAATTAACACAATACTCACACTGGAGTAATTTTTGACCTAGGAATGCTTCACCGCATTTCTATCCCTTAGTTTCCTGATGTGTGAAATAGAAATAATAATTAGTAGTTACTTCATAAAATTACTCTGAAAATACAATAAAATTGTATATATAAGACAATGACCACAGGGTCTCTCGTATACTAAATATTCAGTGTCAGCTACTGACATTGAAACAGTCATCATTACTCTGATAATGATCTTTAGTGTCATTATCCTGTCAAACTCCCCCCCAGAAACCTTAACATTTAAAGCCATCTCAGATCACAGTTTCTTCTGATATATCCTAACTCTTCTGCAATGACACCCAGGTCTGGGTAATATCTGAACAGCAATGATGATGATGTTGACATTAACAAATGTGATAATGTTGACAGTAAAAAGGAAGTTCTGGGCCCACTTCATGATACAGGGGTAATGCACTGCTCAAGAGAAGCCAGATCCTGGGAACCAGCAGTTAGCATAATAGCTATGTCACTGGACTCCCACGTAGTCGACTGCGGTTCGCGTCCCGGACCCGGTGGCTTAAAACTCACGCCAGCGCGTGTGCGTGCGTGCCCAGGATCCTGAGAGGAGAATGGAGGAGAAGGGATTGCGGCGTGACCATCGTCCCTGAGGGGTGATTTCTCGCTTTCAGTCTCTATGTCTCTCTCTGTCTGTCTGGCGAGTGCACGCGCCCTATAATGAAAAACCTCTCAAAAAAAAACAAAAAAGAGAAGCCAGATCCCCCATGATGACCAGTGTTCAAATCCCTAACCTGATTTGTGTGAAATATACCTAGCACATGTCTAAGTGCCCGAGATCCAATGGGATAAAGGACTAGAGAAGAGGATTACAGCGTGATTAGACCTGAGGAGGGTGCTCCTCTCTCTCTCTCTCTCTCTCTCTCTCTCTCGCCAAATCACATGTGAGGAGAAGGGATCGCATGGCCACACCCCATTGGGGGCACTCCCCCTCCGCCATGTGTTGTCTCTCTACTTCTCTCCGGTGGGTGTATGTGCCCAAAAACCTCTCAAAAAAAAAAAAAAAAAGAAGAAGAAGAAGAAGAAAGAGAGAAAAAGAAAAAGAAAGAAGGAAGGAGGGGAGGATGGAAGGAAGGAAGAGAAAAAAAAGAAAAAAGGAAGAAAGGTTACTATTACTGATGGAGCTGAGTCAATACTCAGGCCTGAGAATCTTCTTTTTTCAAAATTATTTTGTCCATTTCTTATTTGGTTCCTTAGTTTGGATTTTATGGCTTATCATTAGATAAGGTTGATCTTTTTTTTTTTTTTTTTGAGAGCTTTTTGCTATAGGGCAAGTGCTCATCAGAAAGAGAGAGATAGAGAGACAGAAAGTGAGAAATCACCCCCCATCCCCTCACGGGGCCTGGCCACGCCACAGTCCCTTCTCCTCTATTCTCCTCTTGGGATCTTGGGCACGTATGCACACATGCCCAGCATGAGTTTATCCTACTAGGTCCAGGACTTGAACCACAGTCAGCTATGTGGGAGTCCGGCGACATAGCCATTAGGCCAACTGCTGATGCCGATAAGGTTGATCTTACTTCCATGTTCTCACTGTGCAATCAGGTCTAATTTCCATTACAGTGTCTGAACATTTTAAAAGAAGTAGTCTGTCACTGAGAGAGAGCGAGAGAACAGAGAACATCATCACATAACACACATGAAAGGAGCTGTCCGTTGCAGCTAGAGCGGCTAGCTGCCTCCCTCTTGCCCCTGAAGCTCCTACGGCCCTACAGACATGTCAGGAACTCCACAGTAACATCAGCATCTGAGGATCTGTCAGCTCAACCTAGATTTCTACCAGGTTCATGTGCATGTGGACATATGTATGTGTCTATGAATGTGCATAAGTGTCTATGTACCCACGTGTGTATGTATATGTGTATATATGAATGTGTTTATGGCTATGTGAATGAGTGTGTATGTATGTTGATCTTATTTCCACATTCTTGGTGACATCTCACTGTGTCATCAGGCCCGATTTATATTATGGTGTCTGAACATTGGCAAAGCGCGTATGTGTGCATGTGTGGGGATGGGTGTGTATACCTGTTTGTGCATGTGTGTGCTCAAGCGTGTTCTCTGTAGTCTCAGTTCAGAAGCTGGTAAGCAGAATCTGATAAAATAACACTCCTTCCATTGGTATCTTAAAAAATGTGATGATAAGTTGGGAGCTATTAGTGATG
Source organism: Tupaia belangeri chinensis (assembly GCF_000334495.1). Taxonomy (NCBI): domain Eukaryota; kingdom Metazoa; phylum Chordata; class Mammalia; order Scandentia; family Tupaiidae; genus Tupaia; species Tupaia belangeri. The sequence goes on from NW_006199308.1 coordinate 1,068,896, forward strand.
GAAAAGGTTAACAGAGTTAAAGGTCAGAAAACCTAGACGCCAATGAATTTAGATGTCTGTACCTAGTTACTATTCTTTAAACTCTCCAAAACAGTGTACTCTCCAGCTCACGCCCTGACCACCATAGCTACCATTTACTGGGTAATGTTAAGTTGTCATGCAACTGTTCATCGATGCAGGAATTTATAAACACAGCCTCTGTAATGGTTGCTCTTAATCTTGTGTGGCTTATGAACTTCTTGGGGAACCTAGATAAAAACTATAAACAGCTTCACCCAGAAAAGTATTCATATGGCCAGAAAAACCTCTCAAAATTTGGTTTAGACTTTCAGAAGATGGCAAAACCTCTGAAATCATTTATAAGCTATAGATTAAGAGGTCCTTTCTGTAGTAAGAAAAATGCATCTATTAATTGAGCAGGATTTTATGGTCAGGGGGAAAGAAAAGAAAACAACTTCTATTATGATGTCAAAGATACTGATTGGATTGGTCCATTGTTAAAACGCTAACAGAAATACTTGAGACGAGCAATTTATAAAGAAGAGGTTTATTTGACAAACAATTCCCATGGCTGGAAGACCAAAAGTGTGCTGGCAGGAGACTGGCTACACCATGGCGAACAGAAGCAGAGAGGATGATGGGTATCTGAGAGAGAGCAACCTAGGGGCCTCCCTCCTCCTTGCGTAACAACTTACATTCTCAGTAACGAACTCCTTGTCACAAGCTGGAACTCAGTCTCCCGCAAGACAGCATGAATCCATTCCTGAGGCCGGTGCCTCCATGCCCCAGTCACACCATCCAATCACTGCCCACTAGTCCTCACTGTCTCCCAGCACCATCACACAGGGGACCAAGCTCCAAAAAGTGAACAAACCATTATCCAAACTGTAACACTGGTGCATTAAATGTTGGCTTGAAATTCAGGTACTGTGTTAGGAGGAGGTGCTAAGCTACGCTGCATTAACCGACCACCAGCAAGTCTCAGTAGTTGAGCACAACGGAAGTTTATTCGTCACTCGCTGTCCTATGCAGGCTGGTAGTTGTCTGAGTGCTGTCACTCAGCCACACAGGGTGAGGAGGAATTACCTAAGCGATGCTTCATTATCACTGGAATAAGAAAGTAAATGTGGTTTAGCATTCGCTGACTTCTAGAGTTTCTGCCTGCAAGTGACAGCTATCATTTCCACTCGCGTGTCATCGGCCAAAGTAAGGGAAATAGCACGTGTAAGTTTAAAAAGGTGGGAAAGGGCAGCCTGCCATGTACCCCAGATGAGGAGAATGACAATTAACTCATACTGCTAATTGTCCTTATTTCAAGTGCTAGTTTCAGGGCTTATTTACCATTTCTGAGCCTCCATGAATATTATCATATTTCATATCATATCAAAGGAAGACCTTAACTTTTTCTTAGAAACAGGTTACCATATCCAGAGTTTAGGTTTTTTTCTTTCTTTCTTTCTTTCTTTTTTTTTTTTTTGAGAGTGTTTTTTTTCCCCTACAGGCCATGTGCACTCACCAGCAGAAAGACAGAGAGAGACAGAGAGACTGAAAGCGAGAAGTCACCCCCCCGCCCCGAGAGGGCATGGCCATGCCACAATCCCTTCTTCATTCTTTTCTCAGGATCTTGGGCATGCACACACATGTGCCTGGCGTGAGTTTAAGCCACCAGGTCTGGTACTCGAACCATGGTCGACAACATGGGAGTCCAGCGACATAGCCATTATGCCAACTGCTGATCCCTGCTTTATATTATTTTATTTATTTATGTATTTATGCATTTTTAATTTGACCAGAGATGGACAGAGCAAGAGAAGGAGAGAAGGTAAGTGAGAAAACAAGCTGCCAGTTTTGGGACTCGAACCACAGTCAGCCATGTGGGAGTCCAACACCCTCAAACATCACGCCACCTGCCAGCCCCAATATCCAGAGTTTTAAATCTTGACATACTTTGTAATGATCCTCATCAAATATTATTTATAATAATATACCGGTTTTATTACTACTATTCTAAATTCTTCTTTTGAGCTATAAATATTTTGACTCAAACCTTCCAAACTTAAAAAATCAATCTCTTAGCCTCAGGTAACTGTTCATACAGAAACATGTTATGGTAGTTGTGAAAGCTGGAACACTCTCAGGTTCTGCAAAGTAAGGAAGACAGTGACATAAAGAATATCCATGCCTGGCCGGCCCTTTAGCACCGTGGTTAAGTACCACATGGAGGAAGCTGGATCTCACACGGTTAACCAGGTTCTAGTTTAATCCCGACAGCTTGAAAAACAAGCCAGGCACGCACACATCCTGGTATGGTGGCAAATTGGAGGAGAAAGGATTGTGGCAAGATCAGGCCTTGTTGGGAGGTATTTTGCTGTTGTTTATTTCATGATAATACTTGTGCTCACCAGACAGAGATAGAGAGAGACACTGAGACACAAAGGGAGAGGAGGAACGCATCCCTTAATGAACCATGGGCAAACCACAGTCCTTTCTACTCCATTTCTCTATGTTGTCAAGATTGGGGGCACACACATCTGGCATGTGCTTCAGGCTGCTGAGGCCAGGACTCAAACCACACAGTGGACCATGAGGAATCCAGCTCCTTTAACCACTGTGCCATGGATCCAGCTTAGAAGGTGCTTTCTCTGTCTCTGTCTCTGTCTCTTTCTGTCCCTTTGTCTTTCTCATGTACATGCCAATGCCCTCTGACATTAAAATAAAAAAATCAGTGTTGTGAGTTCTGTTTTCTACCATTCCAGTGGCAACGAGGCCTAGGTGAACATTCAGTTCTCAGCTCTTGCTGAAACCCTCTCTGGTTCTCCAGCTGTTTCCATAAAACAGTCTAGCCTTATTTTACTTGCTTCATTTACCCATAATTATCCGCGTGCCTTTCTGCCTCACTAAACTGTACACTCGTTCATTCAGCAAACATTTACCTTTTTGTTTGTTTTTCATGAAAGCAAGAGAAAGGGATAGAGATGGAAACAGACACAGAGAAACAGGCATCCCCAATAAGGTCTCCACACCACAGTCGACCCCAAGTCCCAGCCAGCCTATGTCGTACGGAGAGGCCCTGATCATACAGGGCAGTCCCAGGACCTTCCCACGTGAGCCAGTTGTGTTTCCACTGCGCCACGGCCTGGCCCTAAATACCTCCTCCCAACCTACTTTATCCTGTATTCCTGCTCCGAACTCAGCACCTAGAACAGTTAAGAGTTCATCAATTATAAAGGAATGAGTGAATAAATCACATAATATTCATTATTACTGCTATTACTTTTATACTAGTAGTTAATGTTTATTTTAAGGAAACTAGAATGCTTCCCTGAGTTTTCAGTAACTTTTTTTCTAACTTACTAGAGGATGCATGTACTCATCAGAGAGAGACAGAGAAGGAAAGCGAAAAAGCACCCACCCACAGGTCATGCCACACTCCTTCTCCTCCACTTCTCTTCGTCTTGTGATGTTGGGCATGTACATACATGTGCCTGGCATGTTTTTTCAAGTTGCCAGCTCCGGGACTTGAACTGTGTAGTCAACCATATCGGATCTAGCTGCCTTAACTGCCACAACATCAGCTGGCCTTATTGACACTGTTTTATATTCTGTAGTATGCTAAATGTTTTACCTGTGTTGCCTTCTTTAATCCTCATAATATCCCTCAAAGATTGATATTATCTTTGACAAGTGACTCTACTATATCTCTGATGTTCTATTTCTTTTGAGAGAGAGAAAGATTTTTGCTAAGCTGCATGTGCTCACTGAAGAGAGAGACAGAGAGACAGAAAATGAGAAGTCACCCCCTGAGGGGGATAACCATTCTGTAGTCCCTTCTTCATTCTCCTCCTGGGATCTTGGGCACACACGCACACATGCCCCACATAAGAGTGAAGCCACCAGGTCCGGGATTTGAACCACAGCCAGCCATGTACAAGTCCAGTAATGTAACTGCTATGCCATTTGCTGGTCCCATGAAGTTCTATTTTTAATTAATTGACATTTGCTATAGGTTTAACTGTGTTCCTCCCATCAAAGTCATATGTTGAATCCCAACCCCCAGTAACTCAGAATATAAGCATATTGGAGAAAAGTTTCTTGAAGATATAATAGTTCAAGTTATATTTGAGTCAGGTGGGACCCAGGTTCAATCTAACTTGTCCTTATGAACAGGGAAAATGTGGTCACACACGCGCACAGGGAGTGTGCCATGAGAACACTGAAGTCATGCTGCCACCACCCACAGCGGACTCAGGATCCAGAAGGGAAGCCTGTACAAGGCCCGCCCACAGCACCTTCAGAGGGAGCGCGGTTCTGCCAACACCTTGATTCCAGGCTTCTGGTCTCCTGCACTGTGTTGTTCTAAGCCACTAGTTGTAGCATGTTGCCATGGCAGTCCCAGGAAACTAACACACACTCTCAGCATCTCTCTCCCACTCTAAGGACTAACATTTTAACCACTATCGGGCAACTCTTTTTAACAAGAAGTTTACTGATCTATGATATAAGTATAGAATCACATGTTCTAAACTCTGCAAGAACCCTATAGCTTACTTCATCCCCTCAATTTAATAAGGGATATTATTAAGCCAGCAGGTAGCATGGTGGTTAAGGTACTGAACTCCCACACGGCCAGCCACAGCTTGAGCCCCGGACCTGGCGGAAGCATGGTTTTTCTGCACCAGCTCTCCAGCTCTGTGGATCTTGACAGCTACTAGGACAGCAACGGCAGAACATCCCTCATTTTTGTTTCCTGAGTTTTGAATCTCAGATACACAGGTGTGTTTTTGGAGTCAGTGCCACTAGAGGCGGGCCTATCATTTTTTCCTGATTTCTCCCTATCAGAGCTTCTCTAAAAGCTCAGCTCTGCCTAAAGTGGTATTACACTAGGTCATTCATAATTTATTAAGTATCCTACTTCCTTGTTCATTCCTTTTCTGCCTAAAATAGAATGGCATCTTTTTTCTTACATTGAACCCTTGTGTGTAGAGATTTTGATTCTTGGGATCATTACATTATTAGAGCAAAACTTAAAAAAATGTGTAGCACTAGCTTGGTGACTGTATAGTTGGTGTTAAAAAGGCAGATATTAGAGGAAAAATCTCAGGGGTCTTTATGGTGAAAAAGGTTTGGATCAAACTCACACTTGTAACACCTTGAACATAAATCAGATGCTAAAAAGAGTCCATAATTCAATTGGAAAGAACTGAAAACGCTCCCAATATTAGTGTGTCAATTGCTCCTTGTCCCTTTTACCAAAGCCACAGACAGACCTGCATGCATGTCAGTGGTAAGTGGCAGTCGTGCTTCAAGAGAAGTGGCATGGAGGAAAATAAGCCGTGGTCCAGTCTTTCGCAAACATCCTCATTACCACCCCCCAGGCAGGTAATGTGAACCAGCGCTCGGCCAGAACTTCTCAGATTGAGAGTATCACCTTCCTATACAAGGATTTTCTTTCAGAAAACATTGTCTTGGTGTGGATGGAGCACTAAAAGCAAGAAATAAAATAGAGATTTCAATCACCCCGTGCCTAAATGATATGTCTTAGGGTTGCCTGGAAATACCAGAAGCATACCAAGATGCATTGCTAAAAACTCCTTCAAGTCTGGCTCACGAAAGCCAGACAGAAAGGGAGTTTTTCTTTCTTTGGCTCTCTTTTTTTTTCTCTCCCCTAAAGCAATTCCTGGATCCTTAAATCTGTACCATCTAAAAGAAAATGCCAAAGATGTTTGTTGAGTCACCTAAATAGAGCATGGGCCCACTGTCTACTTCAGATGTAATCACAGGAGACAGTGAACAGGGGAATTCCTCCCGGCTGCAGAACCAGGGCCTAAAAGATAAAGTAACCAAACCTATTTTACTTCCATCACTGAAATGGGAGTTTTTCCAATTCCTGTCAGTAGGATTTGAAAATTGCTAATGATGGTAATTTTCTTTCTTTCTTTTTTTTTTTTTTTTGGAGAGATTTTCACTGTAGGGCACGTGCGCTCGCCAGACAGAGAGAGACATAGAGACAGAAAGCGAGAAATCAACCCCCAGGGGGGATGGTCACGCCGCAATCCCTTCTCCTCCATTTTCCTCTTGGGATCCTGGGCACGCACGCACACGCGCCCGGCGTGAGTTTTAAGCCACCGGGTCCGGGACACGAACCGCAGTTGACTACGTGGGAGTCCAGCGACATAGCCATTACGCCAACTGCTGGTTCCCAATTTCTTTCTTTATTATCATCATAATCTTGTTTATGTTACACTGAATCATATATAACTTTAATCATGGTAATTTTTATGCATTTCCAACTCTTCCATTTTCTGAATGAACATGCATAGCACCTGCTTTGTTCCTACGCTGACTTAGTATACTAGTTGTGGCAAGGGTTTCCGGAGAAAGCATTTCTTTTAGTTTACAGGTCACTGTTTGCTAGCGTCCAAATCTAGATCTAATGAAAGGATCACATCACCCAGCAATCTTGGCCTCTGAGCTAAATGTAGTAAATGAACAACCCTTAGGGACTATCTCCCTTGCATAGAGGGTGAATAAGGGTGAGTGTGTACTATGTGTGGAAAAGTAAGACACACAGGTTTTGGGTCACCCTAGTGGCAAATTGATGGGCTGCCAGTGGCCTCCATATCTGCTCTCCACTTCTATAGTAATAAAAGCATTTGATAGAAACATGACCTCAGGGACCAGCTGATGGTGTAATGGCTACGTTGATGGACTTCCATGTGGTCAATCACCGTTCGAGTCCCAGACCCGGTGGCTTAAACTCATGCTGGGCTCATATGCATGTGTGCCCAAGATCCTGAGAGGAGAATGAAGAGAAGGGATTGCAGCGTGGTCATCCCCCCTGGGGGGTGATTTCTCGCTTTCTATCTCTCTGTCTCTCCATCTTTCTGGAGAGCACATGTGCCCTATACTCAACTTCTTCTCCTTCTTCTTCTTTTAATTTATGGAAGGTGTGATAGCCAAAGGGTCCATGTGATTGCCAGAGGATCAGGCGGTCACCAGAGAAAGATAGAAAGACCAAGAGGGAGAAGTCTTTCCCAATGGGACATGGTCATGTTGTAACCCTTCTCCTCCATTTCTCCATCATGTCCAGTTTTGGGGCATGTATACACACACCAGGGCCAGTATTTGAACCACTGTTGCCCATGTGGCAGCTCCCTTAACCACTAGGCCCCAGGGTCAGCCCTCTCAGTTTCTTTTGTTGTATAGGCTTCCATGGGCACTGCTTCATACATAGCATGTTTCAACTGCATTGACCCACAGGATTGCAGGATGGCAAGAGTCAAGTAGGGAGGTCATGTTTACGTCAATCTGTGGCTGAATCTTAGTTTTGTATGCAAGCCATGATAATCACTTATTTCTCAAAAATCAAACACACAACAGTAACTTTTTTTTTTTTGAGTGGTTTTCGCTATAGGGCACGTGTGCTCATCAGACAGACAGAGAGAGACAGAGAGACAGAAAGTGAGAAATCACCCCCCAGGGGGGATGGCCATGCCACAATCCCTTCTCCTCCATTCTCCTCTTGGGATCTTGGGCATGCACGCACGTGCACCCGGCGTGAGTTTTAAGCCACCGGGTCTGGGACGCAAACTGCGATCGACTACATGGGAGTCCAGCAAAATAGCCATTACGCTAACTGCTGGTCCCACAACAGTAACTTTTTTAAATGAATGCAAAGAAAAGAGTGTGGTTATAGAAGCCCAAGGTCAATAATCAGACGACCTGGTGTACATCTCAGCGCCATCACATACCAGCTCTGTTAAATCAGAGAGGGTTATAGATCACGAGCTCTCATTACCTTATAGAAACTGATGATCTCTCACACGTGTTACAGAGCTTCTCTGAGGCCAGCAAGATGAAAATGGATCTGAGAAATAGCACTTTTTTAAAGGTTTTTTATGACATTTTTGTAAGTGGGAGAAATTTAGAAAAATTGTTTAGCACTTAGTTTTAATTTCACATTTTTATTTTTCGAATATGTTTGTTCTATAAGTAATAAGATCATACTAGATCTGAAGGTAGGAATGGAAAACATTACATTACAAATACTTATTTATGTAACTTCATCCCACTAGATTGACTAGGGAAAACTTGGTTTCTACTCTCAACTTTATTCCCAGTTGTATTTCACACTGATCTTACACTATTGAACCACTGATTACAAAGTAGACAAAAACACTTCAAGCTTTATATATTTTCCTATTGACTTCTTTAAAAAATTAATTTAAACAAATAATTTGTTTTCTTTTTAAAAAATTGTTAATGTTATCATTAAGGAAGAAAACAACTCTTTCTCAGGAGAGAAAAATATATCTGATTTGAAAAACAAAAGCTAACACATTAAGAATCACTGCCAAGAAGTACAAAGATCCTGGTAGCATGAACACCTTTAATGAAAGTTTTAATCCAAACCAAGCAGGGAATTTTCAATAATTTTAATCCATAGTTGTCTAAAATATATTAGTAGAGTCTGTCCATTTATTGAAAATTTCCCATTATTTAGAAGGTAAAAACTACATTCAAGGAGTTAGCAGGTGGCATGGTGGTTAAGGCACTGGACTCCCACATGGTTTACCGCTGTTCAAGTCCTGGACCTAACAGCTTGAAAATCTCACTGTGTGTGTGTGTGTGTGTGTGTGTGTGTGTGTGTGTGTGTGCCCAAAATCCTGCGAGGAGAATGGAAGAGACGAGATTGCTGCACAGTCATCCTCTCTGGTGGGTGATTTCTCACTTTCCCCCCTCTCTCTTTCTGTCTCTTTGTCTCTGGTGAGCGAATGTACCCTGTGGCTAAAGTCTAAAAAACAAAAAAAAGCAAACAAAAAATGTGTTCAAGTAAAATTTCCTGACTGAAACAGTTACCTGATTTGCTATATCAGAGTTTGTTTTCTTAACACGTAATTAAAGAATTTCAGCAATGGATCCAAATGCTGAGAATAATACGGTGACTCTGAAAAAGTCCAGGTTTGTTTGACTATAAACTAGGACCAGAGCTGGCAGGCCCTTGGCATCTCCTCCAGGAACATAAGAGAAGTTCTGGCTTCTGTAATGAGAGCACAAATAAGGTCAGGTGTATAAACATGCCACCCAGCTGATGGGGGTGCCCTACAATAGCAGCAGCATACCAGTTTTACTGAATATCCCAAAAAGGATAGACAGTATTAAATGTCTCTAATCAGGCAGGGCTAAAATAAAAACATATTATCATTAGTAAAAGCAGCAGTTTTAATCAAAGAGGTCTCACTCAAGCAAGGTATCGTAAAAGCAATTCCAACAGGATATTTTTTTTAAGTATTTTCCCCCCATAGGGCGCGAGCACTCCCCAAAGACAGTGAGAGCAAAAGTGTGAAACCCCCCGGGGGATGACCGTGCCACAATACCTTCTCCTCCATTCTCCTCCTGGCATTTTGAGCATGTACGCATGCACATGCACCCAGCATGATTTTTAAGCTCCTAGGTCCAGGACTTGAACTGTGACCAGTTGTGTGGGAGTCCAGCACCATAACCATCATACCACCTGCTGGTCCCTCCAACAGGATTTCATAAGCAGTGGCAGAAGATAAAAAGAATGTGAGCTTCCAATCAGAAAAACAAGTGAAAATAACTCCAGCTGCACTCAGAGACCTGGAATGTAGCAGATACGACTGCTATTTGTTGGCCAAAACTATGTTTAGAATTTATGTTTAAATTTTAATAACTCCATGTCACTGAGAAATTGCAAAGAAACCAAGCTTTGCTGAACCAGAAGCCAAGCTGGGCAAACAGGTAAGAGAATTTGAGAAGCTCAATTGAAAATAAGACACAGATTGAAGAGCAGCTCACTTAGAACTTCATTCTCAAAATGACTACAGAAGAAAAAGAGGAAACACTTTAAGAGATATGTGTTGTAAGGTGTTCCAAGAAAGAATGATAACTAAAGAGCTTTCCAAATCTGTTTCCTAATTGTGAAAATGAAAAAAAAAAATGATACTGAGTGTCATTTGCTTGAATTGGTTTTTAAAATTTGCTTGAGCTTTGATGCTTAAACTTTTGACCATATGAAACCCAGATATGAGTTAGCTGTAATTAATGTTATTTGTTGAGGAGTAAAGATGCTTAATTTTTACATCTGTGTAACCATTTCCCTTCTGCTGAGATTCACCAAAGTCCTCACATCTAATCCCAATGGCTCTGCTCTCAGTGTTAGACCAACTTAACTACCATCGCATCAAAGAAGCCAAGGGGGAAATCCAGACAGATTGGATATGTTCCTTTAAACATTTATTCAAAATTATAAACATCCATGATCCTTCGAAAATGGTAATGAATGAGAAAGGAAGAAAAAAAATAGAAGGAAGTAAATATTGGGTTGTCGGAAAAGTTATGATGCATTTTTGCATATAAAAACAGAAAAATATTATTTCAATATGGCAGTTGTGGCACAGTAACAAGAATTTTTAGTTGTATTTTGATAAAACCTTAAAAAACACATTGTAAACAATTTATAAATCATTTATTCCACAAACTCCCTCATCCCTAGCCACGTCTAAACTCCATCTGAATCCCATTCTTGGGTTAAGTTTATGAAATGAAGCGAGACTTGGGAAGGGTCAGGATTAGGGAGAGGGTGTTTTGTTTTGTTTTGTTTTGTTTTGTTTTGTTTTGTTTTGTTTTGTTTTGTTTTTGGAGAGATTTTCACTGTAGGGCGCGTGCGCTCGCCAGACAGACAGAGAGAGACATAGAGACAGAAAGCGAGAAATCACCCCCCAGTGGGGGATGGTCACGCCGCAATCCCTTCTCCTCCATTCTCCTCTCGGGGTCTTGGGCACGCACGAACACACGCCTGGTGTGAGTTTTAAGCCACCGGGTCCAGGACACGAACCGCGGTCGACTACATTGGAGTCCAGCGACATAGCCATTACGCTAACTGCTGGTTCCCGGGAGAGGGTATGTTTTACATATTATATAAAATATATACGCATATAACATGTGCATACGTATATAAAACATATATTCAAACATAAAACACATATATTATATGCAGGGAGGGGTCCACCCATGGTTCTGAGGTCCTAAGTATTTAGCCTTTTGTCCTTGGTTCCTGAAGCAGTTTAGAATCAGCTTCAGAAACAGGAAGAAGAAAGAGAATCAGCCTCCTGCCTTCCTTTCACCGCTCCTTTCTCTCCCCAAGGCAGGCCATAGAAACTAGCCCCAAGAGAGGTCATAGAAACTCTAATCTTCCCCCACCTTCTTGGTAATAAATCACTAGACCCTCATTCCAGACCAGTCCTCCCCCCGCGGCCAGGAGGAAGGAATTTTGTGCAAAGGAGCCAGGAAGAATCGGAGCAGCCAGGCCCCACTGGGGTCCCCACATAGTCCACTAACATTTGACCTTACCCTCGTGTCCAATCACATTTGAATGAAGTCTATTAAAAAATCCCAAGAGGAAAGGGTTCAGGGACCTTCTAGGAGGGTGGTATAACCCAACTCTATGAGGACGGAGCTTCTGCTTTGAGACCCCTCCAGACCTTAACCTATGCATCTCTTCATCTGGCTATATATCTGTATCCTCCAAATATCATTTATAATAAACCCATAATTGTGTTTCCCTGAGTTTTTTGAGCAATTCTAGATAATTAGTCAAAACCAAAGAGAGTAGGGAGTCATGGGAACCCCAACTTGTAGGTACTCAGTCAAAAGTTCTAGATGCTCACACTTTTGACTGGTGTCTGAAGTCAGAGCGGTCCTGTGAGACCGAGCCCGCAACGGGTGAAACCTGATGTCATCTCCAGGTAGAAAGTGTCAGAACTGAATTGCGTTAGACCACACCCAGCTGCAGAATTGATTGTTTGCTGTTGGGAAGAAACCCACACACGTTTCTTGGTAGCCAAAGGTCACAGACATCTTCTGTGTTATGATAACAGTGAAAAAATATTTTTTTTCTACTCTGAAGTATCATATTTGCTTAATCATGGCCAAAGTCAGTTACATGGCCAAGCCCTAGGGATAGAAATTCATCTTAAAGGAAGCACTGTAAGTCATATAGCCATAGAAAGGTTGTATCATCCCATCTTTGTTTATGCTATGGAAGAAAATTTCTGAGACTGAATCATTTATAGTGTCATAGTTCTAGAGACTGGTAAGTCTGATATCAAGTCATGGACTGCTTGGGTGTCTGTTGAGGGACTGGTCTCTGCTTCCAAGATGGCAACTTGAATGTTGCTTCCTCCACAGGGGAAAAACAAGATGGAAGGGGGAAGGCTGAAAGGAAGAGCAGCTCTTCTTTCAAACAGGGCTAATCTCATTTAAAAGTGCTCTGCCCTCATGACTTAATTGTCTCCCAAAGATCCCACTTCTTAATACTATCACACTGGTGATTAAATTTCAACACATGGATTTTGGAGGAAACACCCAGACCATAGCACATCCTCTATGGAGACCAGGAGGTGGCATAGTGGTTAAGGTGCTGGACTCCCATGTGGTCAACCACAGAACAAGCCCCAGACCCAGCAGCTTGAAACTCATGCCAAGTATGTGTGTGTGTATGCCAAGAATCCCAAGAAGAGAATGGAGAAGCAATTGTGGCATGGCTATCCCACTGAGAGTTGATTTCTTACTTTCTGTCTCTGTCTCTCCAGTGAGCATACATACCCTATAGGAAAAAAAAGAAAAAAAACTCTTTAAAAAAAGAGAGAGAAGAAGAAATAAAAGGGGAATATGTGTCTAGTATTGCTAACATAATTTAATACACATCCTTTATTCTGTTAGCATTGGGGAGCCTGAAAGGTTTATAGAAGGGAAGTTGCAGATTCAGATTTGTGTTTAAGATAGAGCACGTATCAAATTTTGAAGAGAAATGAATGCTTCTCTGACAAAATAAAACATCTACAGAGCTTGTCTACTTCAACAGTTCTGGGTTTTCTTACTTAATCATTTTATCCCAGTTTGCTCTTGGTTGTCTTCTCTTGTGTATGTTCAACTTTTTCTTTTGCACTGATTGTTTTTTTCCTTCAGCAAATGTGTGCAGTTGAGTCTCCTGCTCTCTTCCCTACCCTCACAGATAATGTTCATGGAGAGCTGGGTACAGTTACCAGCTCTGCTCTTTCAGTAAGCATTTGAGTTCACTTTCTTGTGCCTTTCATTCTACCGAAAGAACACTTGAGGGCCACCTCGTGGCATAGTGGTCAAGCTCTGTGCCCAGGGAGCTGGATCCCACATAGCTGACTATAGTTCACATTTCATCCCTGGCAGCTTGGAAAACATACTGGGCTCATGTGCATGTGTGCTGATATCCCATCAAGATGCAGAAATGGAGGAGAAGAGAGTGTGATGTGACTGCATCCCACTGGGAGAGGGTTTTCTCTCTTTCTCCCCATCTCTGGTGAGCATATATGCCCTCAGGCAATTTTTTTAAAAATGTAAAAAAAAAAAAGAATAAAAAAAACACTTGAGAAGGTCACCAGTAACCCATAAATTCCTTCTATAATCCTTATTTTTTGTTTGTGGTTTTATGTATTTATTTATTTATTTATTAGATTTTTGCTAGAGGGTGTGTGCACTCACGAGAGAGAGAGAGAGAAAGTGAGAAACCCTGTTCTCCCCCATTCCTTTTTCAGTATTCACATTTTTATCACATTTTCTTTAAATCCCTCTCCTCCCTTGGATCCTAGAATGTAATTCTCTCCTGGGTCTTTGCTGGCCCTTCATGCTGTATGCTTCTCATGCTGTCCTTCCTTTAACCTTAGAAAGTATTGCGTCTCTCCTAAGTGCTATCTTTAGCCACTATTGTCTTCCTTCTGACTATGCTCAGTCTGTATTTTCTCATTCAAGACTTTGACCATCTCCAGAGTTAAGATAATTCCACAGCTGTGAATCTGACCCAAATTTAGCTCCTAACCTTTAAACTCATGAGTCTCTACCAGGAATTTTCCCAAATACTTCATTTCGTTGCACCTTCAGAACTTCATAATCCTGTTCCCTCTGACCCTCTCCTTTTCATAGCCTAACATTTAGTTAGATTGTAATCTTCAACCAAGAATTCCCTTCTCTCCAGCTCCCCATTGTGAGTTGGCACCTCTTCTATAGAGCTCTGTGCATAGATCCATCAAGGAACTCATCCCACTGATGGTCACTGTCAGTTTTCTGGTTCCTGTCTCCAAGTAGAAACTCAGCCCCCTAGAGAATAGACAAGGATTTGTCTTCGTGTACATAGCAACGATTCCATGTCTAGCCCATGGCAGGCACTCAACAATGTTTTTAAATGACTGAATGAATAAAGAATGACTGAACTAGTGAGAGATGGGTGGGATTCCTTTGAAACTAGAAATATGTTTAGACAGAGAGTTGAAGAATCGTATCTGTTTTTTTTTTTCTTTGTCTGCCCTAAATATTTTTAAGAAAAGTGCAAAGCTACAGAATCTAAAACCAAGGAAAGCGATAAGAGTGTGTGTGTGTGTGTGTGTGCGGGGGGCAGTCTCCGTGGCACAGCAGTAACACAAGAGCCCTGCAAGCCTGGAAGCCATATGGCTGACCACGAGATGAGATCCCTGGTAAGAAGCTTAAAAACATGCCTGGTAAGAAGCTGGAGGACTGGATAAAGGGGATTGTGGCACAGCAAAAATCCATAAGAGTGCTTCTCTGTCCCTCTCTCCTTCATGTACACATGCTAATCATTAGCAAACAAAATAAAAACAAAGGAGTAGATATGACAAGCATGAAAGTATTAGTTGTTCAAGGTTTTGAAAACTCACATGGAGAGAGCAAAATAAGAGTAGATTACAGTAATATTTTTTAACATAATCTAGGATATGTTATGAAAATTCTTTAAATTATAAAATTTGATTTTCCTTATCACCTAAAAAATAGTTTTATTCTGAACTATATGAATTACTTCCATATTACCAAAAGTCCCACATGATTTCATTACCCACGTTTTCATTTGTGTTTATAACTATGTTAATGCTAAATGGATTTTAGTTATCCCAGCTGCATCAGATAGGGAGTTTGATCAAAGAACCATCAGGACTATCTAGCTATCTGTCCTATTAAAAGATTTGTCATGGGTTTTTACCTTATGCAAGTTGTGGGAGTTGGCTAATAATAAATTTTCATAAGTCTGTTGCTTTGCATCTGGTGCTGGAGGAAACTCTGTGAAGCAGGAAGTCAGGAAAATGGGGTGTAAAATCTGGGAGACTAAGTATAAGCAGGAATAAGAACAAGAATAACCCATAAGCCCAAGCTGGAACTTAAAAGGATAACCTGGAACTTGTGTCAGTTTGGTTTTGTTTTTTGTTTGTTTGTCTGTTTTGCCTCTGCTCCTAGTAATGCAGATGTTTTGGAGAAGTCAGAGTGCTTCTCTGTGAAGCTAAGCAAGCACACCTTTCCTAGAAGTCAGAGAAGCTGTGATAGCATGGATCCAGAAGAAAGAGGAGGTTGCAGACTCACTAATTGCATAAGCCAGCAAGTAAGCGACAATGTATATGAACTACAAAATAACTACTACTTTACTTCTGACCTCTAAATCTTGCACAAGAATGTCTCTTGTGGCTTACTCTAACCAGAAACATACAGGAAAGATGATTCTGGAAAATATAGTTCAGCCCAGCCAAGCTGACACAGTGCAAAGCCATCACACTGGCTTGTGAAAAGTAAATCATAAAATTTGTGTTTTTTTTTGTCAGATTATATCATGGCCTGGTGTATAAATAATAATAATTACAACTTACTGAAAGTTTCTATGTGTTCTATTCTTTGTGCATTAACTCATTGAGTTACCACAACCAAATATTCCAGAGATTGTCATTGTTCCCATTTTCTAGATGTGGAAAATTAATCCAAAAGTGGTTAGGTAACTTACTTAAAGTCACAAGAGCCAATAAGTAGTAGTAGAGGAAAGATTTCGACCACCCAGACAACCTAGCTATAGGATTTCCTTACCCACTAGACTCTGCCACCTCCCCGTGAGCTACCATGAGAAAAACTGTAGCAGAACTGAGTTAACAAATGACACCACTTTAGTCCATTTTTCTATTGTCATAACTGAAGACCACAGACTGGGTAATTTATATAGAATAAAAGTTTACTCCGATCTGAAGATTCAAGGTCAAGAGTGGCACTAGGTGAGGACCTTGTTGTTGGTGGGAACTCTGCAGATACCACAGCAGTGAAGGGTATCACATGGAGAGAGACATGTGCCTCCTCCTAAAGTCACCAGTATTCAATTATGGGGGCTCTACCATGATGCCCTTATCTAGTCCTAATTATTTTCAGTGACTCCACTTCTTAATACCACACTCAGGTTAAATTTCCAACCTCCTAATATTGTCACAATAGCAACCAAGTTTTTTTTTATTTTAAGAGATTTTTGCCATAGGATGTGTATGCTCACCAGAGTGACAGAGAGAGACAGAGAGACAGAAAGTGAGAAATCACCTCCAGGGGAGATGGCCATGCTGCAATCTCTTCTCTTTCATTCTCCTCTCAGGATTTTGGGCACATATGCATGCACACCCAGTGTGAGTTTTAAACTGCCTGGTCCAGGACTTGAACTGTGGTCAACTATGTGAGATTCCAGTGACATAACTATTATGCCATCTGCTGGTCCTATAACCAAGTTCAAACATACGAATTTTATAGGAAACACATTCAAACTGTTGTAGACACATTAGCGAAGTGTGTCAAGTGCAAAAGGATTTAGGTCATGTGGAGAAAGGGAACTCTTAGACACTGTTTGTAGGAATACAGGCTGGTATGACTATTATGGAGAACAGTATGGAGGTTTCTAAAAAGGTTAAAAATACAGTTACCATATGATCAGGCAATCCCTTTTCTGGGCATGTACCCAAAGGAAATGAAACCACCACTTCAAAAATGTGTCTATACTCCTGTGTTCATTGCAGAAATATTCACAATGGCTAAGATAAAGAAACAATCTAAGCATCCATTGATGGATAAAGGAATAAAGAAACGGATTCACAGACTAAGAAGTTTCTGCATGGCAAAAGACACAGTGATTAGTGTGAACAGACAGCCCTCAGAATGGGAAAATATTTTTGTAAATTATGCATCAGACAAGGGACTGATAACCAGAATTCACAGGAACTCAAGCAGCTGTTCCGGAAAAAGACAATCAATCCTATTAAAAGATGGGAGAATGAGTTGAAAAAACCACTCTCTAAAGATGACATATGAATAGCTAAAAGGCATATGAAAAAATGCTCAACATCCCTCATTGTAAGAGAAATGCAGATCAAAACAACAATGAGATATCACCTAACCCCAGTCAGAATGTCTAAGATTAAAAAAATAAAAAATGATAAGTGCTGGAGGGGGTGCGGTGAAAAGGGAACTCTCTTACACTGCTGGTGGGATTGTAAATTGGTCCAACCACTGTGGAGAACAATTTGGAGATTCCTCAAAAATCTACAAATAGAACTACCATATGATCCAGCAATCCCACTCCTTTGTATCTACCTGAAGGACAGAAGAATACTTAATCGAAAAAGTGCTTGCACATCGATGTTTCTTGCGGCACTTTTCAA
The DNA here is from genome assembly GCF_000334495.1 of Tupaia belangeri chinensis. Taxonomy (NCBI): domain Eukaryota; kingdom Metazoa; phylum Chordata; class Mammalia; order Scandentia; family Tupaiidae; genus Tupaia; species Tupaia belangeri. The sequence continues at coordinate 1,086,412 of NW_006199308.1, forward strand.
GATTGCTAAGTCATGGAAACAACCTAAATGCCCACGAACTGATGAATGGTTAGAAAAACTGTGGCACATATACTCAATGGAATACTATTCATCCATAAAAAACAACAAAACTCTGGCTTTTGAAAAGAAGTGGATGAATATGGAAGACTTACTTCTGAGTGAAGCAAGCCATGCTATGAAGGAGAGGCATTGTATGTCCCCACTTAATATATAAAAAAATATATTTGAAACCATACTGCTTCTGTTGTTATAGAGTTATAAAATTATACAAAATTATAAGACATATTTTGAACATTATCTTTAAAATTCAGTATTTTGAAACTTTGAAAGTTGTTTGTAAACTGTCAAGAATTATGGAGTATGAGCTAAAATTCTTTGCTATGTAAAGTAAATGTTTGTGGAAAAATGTAAAATAAAAACAAGCTGTAATGGAAAAAAAAAAGAAACGGATTCATAGTATATATAATGGAATATTATGCAGCCCTATAAAAGAATAAGATCTTGCCATTTGCTACATGAACATGGAGGAAAGTATACTAAGTGAAATAAATTCTTTTTCATAGATTTCTTTTTATTTTATTTTATATAAACACAATAAATGTCCAAGACTTATTCATGATTTGTATTTGCATGCATAATATTTTTGGTAAAAGATTATTTAAAATATGGCTATCGAATAGCAAACAGCTTTACTCATACCAGGACAAGCATGGTTGTTTGACAGGAGAAGAAGGTGTGAGAAGCCAAAATCTCTAAAATGTACCAGTAATAAAGAAGGAACACATGCTTTAAAAATAAATGAATGCATCATTCATTAAGCCTGAGGGGAAATATTTTCTAAAAATCTCCAACCCTACCAAATGAGGAATGTTTATGCTAGGTAATATTAAGTTCTTGAGTTAAATGTACATGCAGTTTTCCTCATTCATTCACAAAAAGCCAAATTTTTCAAAACAAAATGCTTCTTTCTTGTCTCTGGAGAGAGGTTTTCAAGATGTCCCAAAGTTGCTCTTGAGAACTAAGAGTGGCTGGAGGTTTCCTGAGACTGTCCTTGTGTAATCTTGTGTGTAATTCAGCCTTTGAAACTGAAAACGCATTTGGAGTTTTCTGTGACAGTGACTATATTGCACAAGTCCTGCTGCTTTCAATCACTCCACCCCTCCCCCCCTGCAGGGGTGCGTGCACTTAGCCTGCCTCCCGCCGCATGTCTGTGCATAGCACCCAGCCTGCTCCACACAGATCTGGCCCTGAACCATGAGCAGAAAGCTAATCTGTATGAAATCCTGAAACCACAACTCTCTAAAACTACATTGTGTTTTATGCAACTATTTCCCCCAGTGGCTCCTTAAGGAGCTTTGTCTACTCCTCGATGGGAGTCTCAGTAACACCACCCACCCCCACCACAGGTCCTGCCAAGCCAGCTCCTCATCTGCTGGGTGGAATTCCTCTCCCATCCCTTATAGAGTCCTTATTGATTCCTCATAAAACTCTCTCGAAAGGCTTTACCTCCCCTGAATGAATTGGCCCTGTCTCATTCTTGCAGAATTTTGACGAGACCCTTTCACTGCCTTCTCCCTTATCGCAAAACACTGGGATATACTAGCACTTTTAGTTTCTGGGGAATAGTGACCAGCTCTTATTTTTTCTTTTTCTTGACACAAGGTACCGCCACTGCCTCTGGAAAAAGTTAAAAGTCTGGGTTCCCATTCCAGTTCTTTTGCTAACCATGTACTCTTTTCTCAATTACTCAGTGTTTTTATCACTCGGGTTTCTCATCTGTAAGGTGTTGATAATAAACATAATAAACAGACAACGGGCATCACAATACCTAGCAGACAGTGCTCACAGTGTGCTGGGTACTCTTTTTAAGAGCATACATATATTAATGCTTAATAATGCACATGAGTGATTAACTTTTAACATATCCAAACTGCAGAATATGATACAGCCATTAAATATGAGGCATAATAACATGGAGTTAAATTGATGATATAGTATTAAGTGGAAAATCAAGCTGCAGAACAAAAACCACGACATGATCAATTTTTGTTTAAAGGATCCATTAGATAAATAATATTTCTTTTCTTTATAAATCTACTATATATATGTATGTTTTGAATTTTCACAAAACATGTGTCTATACATTTGTATAGTTTCGATTTTTCCATGAATATTTTAAAGACAGAATAAATTTTTTAAATTACTATAAAAAGAAAATTTTATTTAATTAATTAATTTATTTGGAGAGGTTTTTGCTATAAGGCATGTGCACTCGCCAGAAAGACAGAGAGAGAGACAGAGAGACAGAAAGTGAGAAATCACCTCTCAGGGAGTATGGCTACACCACAATCCTTTCTTCTCCATTCTCTTCCTGGAATCTTGGGCATGCACGCACATGCGCCTGGAGTGAGTTTAAGTCACTAGGTCTGGGACTTGAACAGCGGTCGACTACATGGGAGTCCAGCAACACAGTCATTATATCATCTACTGGTCCCTCAGAATTATTTTTAACATCATTATTAGAATAAAGACAATTTCTAGCAAAGTTTCTACTTTCATGAGTATAACACTAATTTACTTAAATTGCCAGTTCTCATATACATACACATCAAAATCAGATTTTCTTGGGACCAGGAGTTGGCGCAATGGCTATGTCTCTGGGCTCCCATGTAGTCAACTGCGGTTTGAGTCCCAGACCTGGTGGCTTAAACTCATGCTAGGCGCGTGTGCATGCGTGCCCAAGATCCCAAGAGGAGAATGGAGGAGAAGGGATTGTTGCATGGCCATTCCCCATCGGGGCGGGGATGATTTCTCGCTTTCTATCTCTCTCTCTCTCTCTCTGCCTTTCTGATGAGTACTCCATCTTTTGCCCTATAACAAAAACCTCTCAGAAAAAATTCTGATACGCTCCTGTAGAAACTACCAGCTAAGCCAGCATTGCACTTTTCTAAATATCCTCAATGAATGCACAGATTTTCCAATTTGAGAATTTTTTCTTAACAGACAATGATCATTTGTCATCTCAGCTGATGAACAAAATTGCTAATCAGAGAGGGTAATGCCACATTTAGTCAAAACTGCATCACAGACTTCTCATCCTCATTTGTAGAATTTTTTTAAGGGAACTTTGAGGGAAAACAGTTCACTCCTTTTCCAGATCATAGAACCTCAAAAAATGTTTCCAAAGTCTATTTCAAAATAGTAAGTGGGATCATGCCTTGTAGGAGGGAAGCTATATGAATAATGCAGATAATACCAAAGAAGCAAATCAGTCCTGACCTCATTTGTAATGTCTACTCACCAGTGTATGCGATGACTTCCTTACCTTCAGAGTCGCAATCAAAATGCCCTATTGCTTCATTATCAGACATTTAAACATCTTCTCAATATTTTTATTATTTTTAAAATAAAATCAGTAACTTTGCTTTTAATTGCCTAAGGACATGTGTGCTCATCAGAGAGAGAGAGAGCCCCTCAATGGGTATGATCACTTAACAATCCTTTCTCCTCCATTTCTCCACCCCATCAGGATGTTGAACATGCATGCACACATGCATGGCATATTTTTCAAGCCTCCCAGACTGGGATTTGAACCACAGTCAGCTATGTGGGAGCTGGCTTTCTATGTGCAGTCCTTAACCACTTTGCTATGGGGCCAACCCAAGAACTTTTCTTATTTTTTCTTTTCTTCTTTCCTCCTTCCCTTATCCTTTTCTTCCCACCTCTCTCTTTCTTTTTTTTCTATGCTCAGGAGGATCTCACCAGCCCACAATCCCCCCAGCCTTCCAACCAACCATGGCCACTTGGTGTACCCACAGACACAGCCAGTGTGTCAGGCCCTGGGATCTGAACCCTGGGCTTTCCTATGTGGCTCCCATGTTACCCATTTGTACCCGAATGCCCACACCACCAGAGGTGGGCCGAGGACTTTCTGTAACTACTTAACAATCAAATTTTACTTCAGAAGTATTCCAGAAATTATTGTGGTCAAGATTTTTGCTGTTGTGTTACTGTCAATTTTTGCTGTTTTAAGTTTTGGCTGAAGTCTATTTACTTATCTAAATTTTACTACTCAGATGCTATTCTTCTAGTTAGTTGCCAAATGGAACGAAGCTCTGAATTTTTCAATAAATGTGTCAGTTTTAAAAATTACTAGAAAATGGAACCAGCAGTTAGCATAATGGCTATGTCGTTGGACTCCCATGTAGTCGACTGAAGTTCGCATCCCGGACCTGGTGGCTTAAAACTCACGCCGGGCGTGTGTGCGTGTGTGCCCAAGACCCCGAGAGGAGAATGGAGGAGAAGGGACTGTGGTGTGGCCATCCACCCTGGGGGGTGATTTCTCACTTTCTGTCTCTCTGTCTCTATCTGGCGAGCGTACACACCCTATAGCAAAAGCCTCTCAAAAAAAAAAATTACTAGATAATTATTTATCACCTTAGAATTTTTACCAGAAGGTGTTTGTACTCACTGGAAAGAAACAGAGAGAAAGGCATAGTGAGAAAGCACCCCTGCGTATAATCAAACTTCAGTCCCCTCTCCTCCATCTCTCCCTCCTGTCAGAATTTCTGGGCACACACACACACACACACACACACACACACACACCTGGCATGTTTTTCAAGCCCTGGGTCTGGTATTTGAAACTGTGCAATCGGCCATGTGGAATCCAGGCGCTTTAACCACCATGCCACTGCTGTTATCAATTTAGAATTTTTTCCTCCTTTCTTTCAATAACATTACTCCTGTCATTACTTCCACTCTATAAGCAATTTTCAAATATTGAGCATGTCACTTCCATACCTTATAACTCATTCTTACTTTGAAATGAAAAAAAAGAAAAGCTTTCTTTAATTTCGCCATACTTACCCAGCACAAAAAAAGATTAGCGGATTTCTAAAAGGCGGTTACATCAAGTTGAAACTCAGTGCAGCAACCCTGTCTACTTCTTGCCCCACTTTCAACAAGTACGTTGAGTCTACGCTGTGGCTTATCTGTGTCTTTTTCACTTGATACAGAGAGCTTTCTTCTGTCCACGAATAATCTCTTAACCCTGTCTCAAAAATTTGCTTTACCATTTAGATTCTTTCAGCTCCATCATTGGCCTCTTTTCACCCAGATTTTACTACTCAGCATTTAAACAAATTTAAGTCTCTTTTACTGAAACATGAGAGAGACAAAGAAACAGAGACAGAAAAAGAACCTTGATCTTTAAATCTCCTCCTAAGTTTATCTTCCTTTTTCTTTAAGACAATCTTTTTGATCGAGTAGTTCACTTGCTCTCTTAACTTAGTCGCTTTTATGTTCTCAATCCATAGCATTCGGGCTTTTGCACATATCTCTCCAAGAAAATGGTTTTAATGGTGGTCACTATGACCATTTAGTTTCCAAACCTAACTGGTAATTTTTAGGCCTCCTCCTTGAATTTCTTGGCATTGTGCATTTCACCACTCTGCCACTTCCTTCTTCAAATCTTACCTTGGCATCTATGAAACCACATTCTGTTCTGTCCTGTTCCCTTTTGGCATATTTTGGAAACTCATTATTTTACACTTCATGTTCCATTCTAGGCCTTTTGTTCTCCTCTTGATCTAGATATATGCTGGTCTTGATGATCAGTTCCTTATTCAAGGCCTCAGCTACTGCTCCAGCCTCACGGAGTCCGAGCTGGGAACCCAGGCTGAGCTCTGTTCCTGGGTGTCAGTCTTAATCCACCACGTGGCCTCTATGCTTTCTTTATTGGCAAACGGCACCACCTAGTCGTTCAAACGGAAATACAGAGCCCTCCTAGACAGTTTCTCCCAGCCTTACTTCCCATTATCTATTGGTCTTTAAGCGCTACCAATTCTATGTATTATGTGCTTCTTCAAATATTAACGTAGAGCTTTTTATTCTTTGGAGAGATTTTCACTATAGGGCGCGTGTGCTCGCCAGACAGAGAGAGACGTAGAGACAGAAAGCGAGAAATCACCCCCCAGGGGGGATGGTCACGCCACAATCCCTTCTCCTCCATTCTCCTCTCGGGATCTTGGGCACGCACGCACATGCGCCCGGCATGAGTTTTAAGCCACCGGGTCCAGGAAGTGAACCGCGGTCGACTACGTGGGAGTCCAGCGACATAACCATTACACTAACTGCTGGTTCCCTTAATGTAGAGCTTTATCACCTCCCATCTAGATTCCTGCCTTAGCCTCACTGGGCTTCTGTTGGTAGTCTCACAGCTTCCAGTCATTGTCCCCAGTGCCATCACAAGAAAGTTTCTAATACTCAAATCAGTAATGTCCCATCAACTTCCAGATAAAATCCAGGCCTAATCTGGCCTCTGCATATCTTCCCAAGCTTCTCTCTCCAAACTTCACAGGCAACCCAAGATCTGGCCATGCTCAATGACTTAGCTTTATAACGCACTGTATATATATTTCAATAGCAAGTTCAGCTGGTATATGCATATCTGTGAATACATGTCTGACTTCAAGTGTGAAACTCCGAGTAGAATGAATATACTATAAGGTAGCACCTAGCTGATGCTATATAGCTTACTATGGTCATTAAATAGGTATTTTTAATATTTTTTTAATTTCAAGAGAAGCAGTTTTAGCTTTAATAAATCAAAGAAATGCTAAGAAACTTTGCTTAAAACTTAAAGTCAGGAAACAGGTTAGGATTCTGTTCAAATAGTAGGTACATGAACCTATAGGCAGGGCAAGACAGGACAAAAATCCTTAAAACCAGAAAATAAAGCCTAGAAGAAAATCAGCAATGTTTTAGTCACAAGTCATAAAATTCTATTTCACCAATTCAGTCTCATGTACTTAATCTATCTTCTGTAGTGGTCCCATCTTTTTGATTAAATTCTGGGATATAGTATTCAACTCCAGACTTGTCCCTATGATTAGGTTGGCCCTTTCTTAGTTTTTGAACTCTTATTTCTGTGTGTCTGTATTTAATTTTCCTGGTATAGCATTCCCATGAGAACTTCTTGGAGAGCTGGTCTGATGTTGGTAAATTTTTTAGGTTTTGTTTATCTGAGAATGTTCTCGTCTTTTCTTCCTATATGAAGGATAATCTTGCCAGGTACAGTATTCTTGGTTGAAATTACTTTTCCCTTAACACTGAATATATTTTCCCATTCTTCCCTGGCTTATATTGTTTCTGATGAGAGATCTGCTGTCAGCCTGATGGGATATCCTTTGTAAGGTAAGTTGACGTTTCTCTCTTGCCGATCTTAGTATCTAGTCTTTGTCCGTGGTTTTGGCCAATCTGGCTATAATGTGTCTTGGAGAAGATCTTCTTGGGTTGATTCTACTTGGGGTCCTTTGTATTTCTTGGGACTGGATCTTTGGATGCCTCTCTAGGTTTGCAAAATTTTCTTCCAGGATTTCACGGAATAGATTATCAATGTCCTTTATGAGTCTCTTTGCCTTCTGGGATACCAATTATCCAGATGTTTGGACGTTTGATGGTATCTAGTATTTCTTGTATATTATTCTCGTTTTGGGGGACAATTTTCTCAGTCTTCATGGTGGATTTTTCTAGGCCAGCAATTCTCTTTTACATCTGAGATTCTATTTTCTGTATGATATAGTCTGCTTTTAATACTTTTAAAGGAGATTTGACTTCCTGTATTATAGCCATCATCTCTAATAGATCCATTTGATTTTTTTTTTATAGTGTGTTTTTTCTCTTTTAGATCTTGCAAGAATTTCCTCACCTCCTGGAACTCATCAGCTCCTTATTTCTGCCTCTTCTGCAGCTCATTGTCTCTCTTCTCTTTCATCTCTGTTAGTTTTGTCACTATGAATATTCTAAATTCTTTATCAGACATTCCCATGAGTTTCATTGTACTGTCTGAGGATAAAGAGGAGTTATTCTTTTCCCTTGGAGGAGAGATATTTTCTTGCTTTCCCTATTCCCAAAGAAGTTAATTTTAAAGCATAGCTGAATGTAGTGGTTGAAGCAAAGTCCTCAGGAAAGTGCATTATTCCCCCCCCCCTTTCTCTTTGTTTTTATCTCTTCTGGCCTTATTCTCAGACAGATGCCACCACATGATGGTATAGAGGGCTACCAACTGGTTTCTTGAAAATTCCATCAAAAGTCCTGAGATGATTTCAATTGACCTGGCTTTGGTCACATACCTGTATAACTGAATAATCACTCTGGTTAAGACAATGAAATAGCCTGATCAACCAGGCTTCGGTCATATGACCATCCTTGGGTAGAGTCAGTTTCCTCCAAACTATGAAGTGAAAATGAAGGAGAAATGGTTCTACCAAAAAGATGCTGGACAAATAAAGGAACATATGTCAACAACTACAACCTTTCTCATATAATTTATTAGAGTGTGTTTATTTGTCTGCTGAACGCACTGATTTGTGAACCGTTTTAGAATTTAGATTGTGATTTCATGTCTGTATTTCCACATTAAATATTCTTCAAATCACATAATGGGATTTTTTTAATGTTTGTTGAATAAATGAAAAAAAATCTTTAAATAATGACTTCTCTTTGCTACATGAATCACAAATCTACATTTAGACAGGCTCTTTCTGTCATATTAGTAGCAGGGGTTCGAAGAAAGAAAGAAAAAGCTGGGACCAGATAGGATCAGTATTGAGAAATTGAATTTCATAGCACTGGGACCTCATAAGAATCATCCTGCTCACTTACTATGAGATTCAAGGCAAGAATTTCTCTTTCTTCCCTTTCTACATCTGTAAATGGGGAGTCCCAGTGTAAATGATAGATTTTGAAGCATTTTGGATTTCAGAATTTTGGATTAGGGATGCTCAACCTGTAATATATTTAAAGCATTTATCACAGAGTCAGATATATAATAAACAATAAATATTAGCTATCACTACTGGTGTTACTGTTTCATGTCCAGGGTGGAATGGGTAGTGCTAACATAAATTTTAGTTTTACAACCAATGTACAGAGAAAGCCTATATGTATAGTTACCATAAGAGAAAATACTTTCACCTTCGAGTAACAGTAAATCCACCATGAGTGAATTAAACATAGGAATTAATTATCTCGCATATTAGAAACCACATGATTATGATAAGATAGTTAATGCTGTGGCCAAAAGAAACAGCTAGGAATCCCGAGTATTTCCATCTTTCTCTTCTGTCATGCTTAGAGGGCAGACTAGTTCTTTTCACAGTCACAAGAGAGCCCGTGAAGCTCCTAACATCACATCCCCACATTCCAGGGGACTAGAGGCAGCAAAAGTAATCATAGATTCTATTTTCAGAAGCTTCTAGCTCCCCAGTGAACTATCACTATAATAGTTACCTTTGGTCAAAACTGGGTCAGAATCGAGATCACTTTGATTTGCATAGACCAAACAAGATGTATTCAAAGTCAAGGAGGAGGGTGTGTTTTGGATCTACCAGAAGAGAGAGCTGGAGGAAAAGGGATCACTGTGTAACCATTCCCCCATGGGGGTAATTCTTACCTTCCCTCTCTCTCTCTCTCCTGCAAATGCACATACCCACTGCACATTTTTTTAAAAAATGAACTATACCTTCTAGAAAAATAAAATCAATAGTGTCCATAATTTATGGCTCTTTCATATTTATTCACCCTATTGAATACTTCAAGCATCCATACTGTCCTCTACAGTAAAGGCCATGGCCGGGTCATTGTATAACTGTGTACAAATAACAGCTCTCACTCTGAAGAGCATTTACACAAAAATGTCAGATTTACTGAAATAATTTAGAAGTCCTCATTCCTCAAAAAATATAAATAAGGGTCAGCAGGTAACGTGGTGGTTAAGACACTGGACTCCCACATGGTCAACCACAGTTCAAGTCCTGACCCTGGTAGCTTGAAAATCATGCTGAGCCATGGTAATTTAGTTCATGGAGATCTTGTTATCCATGCTGAATTTAATTTAGTTCATGGAGATCTCGTTATCCATGTTGAATTAAACTGAATGAAACCGTTAAAAGAAACAAGTGTTAGAACAAGAATCGGCACACTTTACTTTTCTGTAATGAGTCGAAGACTAAATATTTCAGGGTTTGCAGGCCATAAGATTCTCTGTCTTGCTCTGTCACACTCAGTCAAATCAACTATTGTAGTTTACTTGCTGGTGTCTGTTCTCCAGGTCCTCTCTGGGGGAATTCAGTACAAAAAAAGCTATGCCTTTGTTCTTCTTTTCAAATTTTGCCAAGTGGTGTGTGCACATGCTGGGTGGAGGAAAACAAGAGGGCACCCCATATGGGGCATGGTCATGCCACTGCCATCTTTCCTCCATTTCTTTCTCCTTTGCGCACATTTTTCAGGCCACCTGGTCTAGGCCACATATGGGATCCAGCTGCCTTGACCACTGGATTAGGGGTTGGCCCAAAAAGATCTATTGAGACAAGAAGTTGATTTTTTTTCTTACAAAAGAACATAGAATTAGCAAAACTACAAGACTGAAAGGTAGGGCAACTGTAGATCCTAGAGCTAATAGAGGGTTGGGGATAATGTGGAGTGGGTAATAGGGGGAGGGAGGGAGGGAAACAGGGAAAAAAACCATTTAATTGACACAAAAATGGAAAAGAAATAGGTAACAGATTTTTGTGAAACATATTTTAGCTCCTCTTACCACAGAAATGAAACAATGACATGAGATGGTAGATAGGCTAATCTGTTTGTAGATGTGTTTATCTCTGTATCTCATAACATTTCATCAACTTCAAATACACACAATAAAATTGTTTTTAAAAAGTCAAAAAAAATCAGTCATTGTATTGCAAAAGATATAGGTAATGATAAAATAAACACATGTGACTTCCAATAAAACTTTATTGATGGATATTGAAAACTGAATTTTATGTCATTTTCACCTGATGAAACACTACTCTTCTTTTGATTTTTTCTCTCAAACTTTTTTTAAGTTTTTTTCTTTTGTGAAACTGAGAGACAAGAGATTTAGAGATAGAGAGACAAGAGATTAAGAGAGAGACAAGAGATTAAGAGAGAGACAGGAGATTGAGAGAGAGACAAGAGATTGAGAGAGACAAGAAGACAAGCATCCTTAATAGAATCTTATGCCCTGGTCCCCACCTAGTCTTCCCAGCCATCCAGGATCACGGATGCACACACCCAGCATGTACTGGTTGACCAGAGAATTGAACCCATGAACTTTCATATAGAACCAGTCTTGCTTGAGCAGGCATTGCCACTGAACTACCAAGCGAGTCCATTTTCAACAATTTCAATATTGAAAAAACTATTCTTAACTCGCAGGCCAGATTCAGTCCAAAGCTGTAGTTTATCAACCCTAGTCATAAGGAACAACTTTATACATTTGAAAGATTCTTATATATGAGAGGGAAAGTGAGAAACCACCCCCTCAGGGAGCATGCCATAATCCTTTCTCTTCCATTCTCCTCCCTGGATCTTGGGTATGCAGACATAAGCACCTGGTGTAATTCTGAAGCCACCATGTCCAGAACTTGAACCCTGGTCAGCCATGTGTGTTCAGTAATATAACCACTATGCTACCTGCTGGCCCTGAAAGTGTCATTTTTACAAGTCATTTCTTTCTTAATGTAAAAAAACAACAGTCTTAGGGGAAAAGTTAGCCGTAAGAATCAGAAAATCTGAGTTCTAGTCACCAAGCCACTTATTCATTGCATAATTTCAGATAAAACATTTATGTTTTTCTTTTTTTTTTTTCTTTCCATAAGAAAGAGAAACAAACAGGCAGGAACAGAAGGGCCCACCAAGGTCTTCACACTGCGCTCTACCCTGGTTTCGGACAGCTTGGATCATGGGATTGGCCATACATCTAGGGTGTTCAGGGAGGTTTTAGAACATTTCCAGGGCCCTTCCCATTTGGGTCCAGTGGCATTGCAGCTGTGCCATTGCCTGGCCACAGGACAGGTGTTTCACCTTGACAGTTCTCACTTCCTTCTCTCTAAAGTATGGTAACAGTATCATCTTAATCTTTTAACTTACGGCAATTATATTAAATGATGATTACAAAGCAATGCCTAGCATAGTTCTCTGTACACTTAGTAACTGACTTAATTCCATTTTCCTCATTTCCTTATAGTCTGCTCCTTCAACAAGTATTGAGTGGTTAGAATATGCAGTTACTGAGAAAACACTGAAAATGAAGCAGCAAACACTATTAAAGGAGATAATGTAAGATCAGACCTGTTTATTTTACAAAGTTGTTTTGAGATTAAAGTGAAATGGTGCATATGGAAATTATTAAGCCTTACATCAGTAATTTTCAAGCTTTATGGTCTCAAGAGCCTTTTCTACTCTTAAAATTATTGAGTGAGTGTGCTAGACCCACAGCCTACTGGTTAAGGATCCCACAGTTCAACCACAGTTCAAGTCCCAGTCCTGGCAACTTGAAAACCATGTTGGATGTGTGTACATGCATACCTTGAATCCCAGTAGGAAGAAGGAATGGAGAAGAAGGGACTGCAGTGTTACTATGTTCCATTTGGAGGTATTTCTCCCTTTCCCTGTCTCTCTCTGGTGAGTACATGTTCCCTTTAGCAATTTATTAAAAAAATTATTGAATAATATTAAATATTTTCTTTTATGTGAGATACATACACATACAGAAGTATTTGCTATATTATCAATTAAAATGAAAGCTATTTAAAAATATGTATTTTCTAATTTCTTTACAATAAAATAAGTTCATATTTTGACCTAAATAACATTTTATGAAAAATGCCATATGTTGTTAAATGCATTCCCCCAAACAAAAATCTTTACTGAAAAGAGGGGCATTGTTTTATATCTTGCAAATTTTACTAACATCTGGCTTAACCCAAGACAGTCTTACCCTGAAATCGTCTTCATTCAATCTGTTGCAATGTATTGTTCCCTTGAGGAAAATTGAATCTCACATAAATGCGTGGTTGGAAATGCATGCAGTTACTGAATAATCTTTTCAGTAACTACAGATATTGTTTTCTGATATTACACCAAAACTCGAGAAGTCGTCATTTCTTAAAAGTGAGCCACAGGCCAGCCCTGTGGCTTAGGGTTCAGTGAACCAGATCCCACATGGCTAACTGCATGGTTCACGTCTTGGCTCTGGCAGCTTTAAAATACACTGGGTGATGTGCATGTGCGCCCCAAATCTCAGCAGGATGCAGCAATGGAAAAGGGACTGCGGCATGACCATGTCCCATTGGAGGGTGGTGCATTCTCTCTCTGTCTCTCCCTGTTTCTCCATCTCTCTCTGGTGAGCAAATACACCCCATCACAACTAAAAAGCAAAAGAAAGAAAGAAAAGCTGCACCATGACCTCTGAAACTATATCTATAAACATTGCATACTGCTCTGTCAAAATCCATTGGTCTTCATCACACTTCAAATGATTTTCTTTCTAAGGTTTTTGCCATAGGACACATGGGCTCACGGGAAAGAGACAGAGGGACAGAAAGAGGGAAAGTGAGGAATCATCCCAGGGGAGATGGCCATTTCACAATCTCCTCTCCATTCTCTTCCTGGGATTTGGGTCACACACACACACACACACACACACACACACACACACAAGCACATCTGACACGATTTTCAAGCTGCCAGGTCTAGGACTTGCACTGTGGTTGGCCATGTGGGAGTCCAGCGCCTTAACTACCATGTCACTTGCTGACCTCTTGAATGAATATTTTATCCTTACATGATTTTGACCTCATTGGCTGCCCAGGGATCTCTAGAGCACACTTTGAGAACAGCTCTATCATTGCCATAGCATTGATACATCGTTCATTAAGGTAACAGCTATGTATTGAGTTTCTACCACGTGTGAATCACTTTTCTATGACCTAGTGATGCAAAGAAATGATTAATATGATTCTTTCTTTTTTCAAACTCCTAGTTTTAAGCATATTTCCTCTGAGGGTTGTTGGCCCTGTGAGGATCCCACCTGGGAAGCAATTCTCTCTCTAACAAAAATATTTCATAAACCAAAACATTTCTACTCCAAGCTATAGTAGGAAGGACTCACTCCACAAAGAAAAGATGAATGGTGCTTTCTTGAGTATATAAGAAAGGGAAGAGCAATAAAACTTGTTTATACACATACTTCCTGTATTGCTTTATCATGGGCAAGACCCACATGATTCCTAACTAAAATCTTCACACATTAAAGTCAGATGCTGTCATCTTTCTCTCAAAAAATCCCAGAATTCCCTCTGACCTACTTTATTCTTCCAGGCACAATTTCATAATCAAGTATTACTTCATAAAGTGACTTCACACATCAACTTCTTAAACTCTGTTTACATTAAGTCAGTCAGAATAATTTGAGATTGGGGAAAACCCCATATACTTTCTGTGGTTGATGATTTTCTTAATCCTGCCAATTATTTTTTCCTTAACCTTAGTCCACATGACGTTATAATGTTTAACCAGATAGTAGTTCTTAATCTGAATGTTAGAACAGACAGCTTAGTCAGAAAAATGAAATGTTGGCTAAAGGCTGTATTCCTTACATTTTAGGCATGAAAATATAATCAAATATTACTTCTCAGAAGAAAAACTGTTTGACTAGAGAGCGGGGATTTTCTTTGTATTCAAATTTGCAACTATTACATGTCCTACTTTAATTGTGAGGAAGTAAACATTAATTGATTTCAAATATCACAAAGCTGCAGGAGTCGGAACAGTTTGGGTCACACACACACACACACACACACACACACACACACACAAGCACATCTGACACGATTTTCAAGCTGCCAGGTCTAGGACTTGCACTGTGGTTGGCCATGTGGGAGTCCAGCGCCTTAACTACCATGTCACTTGCTGACCTCTTGAATGAATATTTTATCCTTACATGATTTTGACCTCATTGGCTGCCCAGGGATCTCTAGAGCACACTTTGAGAACAGCTCTATCATTGCCATAGCATTGATACATCGTTCATTAAGGTAACAGCTATGTATTGAGTTTCTACCACGTGTGAATCACTTTTCTATGACCTAGTGATGCAAAGAAATGATTAATATGATTCTTTCTTTTTTCAAACTCCTAGTTTTAAGCATATTTCCTCTGAGGGTTGTTGGCCCTGTGAGGATCCCACCTGGGAAGCAATTCTCTCTCTAACAAAAATATTTCATAAACCAAAACATTTCTACTCCAAGCTATAGTAGGAAGGACTCACTCCACAAAGAAAAGATGAATGGTGCTTTCTTGAGTATATAAGAAAGGGAAGAGCAATAAAACTTGTTTATACACATACTTCCTGTATTGCTTTATCATGGGCAAGACCCACATGATTCCTAACTAAAATCTTCACACATTAAAGTCAGATGCTGTCATCTTTCTCTCAAAAAATCCCAGAATTCCCTCTGACCTACTTTATTCTTCCAGGCACAATTTCATAATCAAGTATTACTTCATAAAGTGACTTCACACATCAACTTCTTAAACTCTGTTTACATTAAGTCAGTCAGAATAATTTGAGATTGGGGAAAACCCCATATACTTTCTGTGGTTGATGATTTTCTTAATCCTGCCAATTATTTTTTCCTTAACCTTAGTCCACATGACGTTATAATGTTTAACCAGATAGTAGTTCTTAATCTGAATGTTAGAACAGACAGCTTAGTCAGAAAAATGAAATGTTGGCTAAAGGCTGTATTCCTTACATTTTAGGCATGAAAATATAATCAAATATTACTTCTCAGAAGAAAAACTGTTTGACTAGAGAGCGGGGATTTTCTTTGTATTCAAATTTGCAACTATTACATGTCCTACTTTAATTGTGAGGAAGTAAACATTAATTGATTTCAAATATCACAAAGCTGCAGGAGTCGGAACAGTATTGTACTGACACTGAAAAATACGCACACACACACACACACACACACACACACCCCAATGGAAGAGAACAGAGAGCCCAGAAATGAACCAACACTCATACAGACAACTAGTCTTCAACAAGGGTGCCAAGAATACACAATGGGGATAAGAGATTATCTTAAATCAATGTTGTTGGGAAAACTGAATATCTACATGCAAAAACACCTGAAATTAGACCCTAATGTCATCCCCATATGTAACAATCAAGTCAAAATGGATTAAAGAGTTAATGAACCAATAAAACTAATAGAAGAAAAGATAAGCAGAAAATGTCTTTCTAGACTTTGTTCTGGCTTTTATTTCTTGAATATGACAGCAAAAGGAACCAGGCAGTGGTGCAGCAGTAACACAACTGGACCAAGAGTGAAAGGTTCTGAGTTCACATCCAGATCCTCCTTTAACACACAAATTATTATTGTTGGTTGCTCATTTCTTTACTTTTTTCCCTTAGATTTGTGGTAGAACACACACACACACACAGCACAAAGAGAGGGAGAGAAAAAAGGGAGAGAACAGTTCCTTGAAAGGGGCTCATCACACCATGATTCCTCCTCCCCATCCCTCCAGTGCTAAGGGTCCCAGGTGCTCACATGAATGCCTGGCATGTTTCAAGTCAACTGGGCTGGAGACTGAATCAACAGTCAGCCACGGGATTTCCAATACCATAGTCTGGTACACTACTCATTGTGTCACCCAGGCCAAGCCAGTTATAGTTTTTAAGACTTAATTTTTATTTATTTTTTAGCAGTTTTAGATTTATAACAAAATATAGAAGTTGTAGAAATACCCCCATGTACTCCCTGGTCCCACGCATACATAGTCTTCCCCATTATCAAAATCCTCCAGCAGAGTGGTACATTCTTCATAAGTGATGAACTTGCATTAACACATCATAATTACCTCTAAGTCTATCGTTTACATTAGGGTTCACTCTTGGTGCTGAAAATTTCATGGACTTGGACAAATCCATCATGACATGTATCATAACAACATTTTCCTTTTTCGCTATGCTTATTTAACCCTCTCAACAATCTCTGGAAACCACTGATCTTTTTACTCTCATCACAGTTCTGCCTTTAGGTCAAATAGGTTATATACTCTAGAGCTTCAGATTGGCTTCTTTCACTTATTGTAATGATTAATTTTATGTGTCAACCCAGGGTCTTCAGCTTGCATAATCTATGACTCAATCCCCTTAATAAGACCCCTCTCAGGACCAACAGGTAGCGTAATGGTTACATTGCGGGACTACAAGGTAGTCAACCGCAGTTCAAGTCCTGGACCCAGTGGCTTAAACTCATGCCAGGTGCATGTGCATGTGTGCCAAAGATCCCGAGAGGAGAATGGAGGAGAAGGGAGTGCAGCGTGACCATTCCCCCTGGGGGGTGATTTCTCACTTTCTGTCTCTCTGTCTCTCTGTGTGTCTTTCTGGCGAGTGCACGTGTCCTATAGCAAAATCCTTTCAAAAAAAAAGAAAAAAAAGACCCCTCTCGTTTATTCGTACACGTATCCTATTGATTCTGCCTTTCTGGAGAACCTTGACCAACACACTTAGTAATAGGCATTTACAGTTCCTCCATGTCTTTTCATTGGTTTGTTATCTCATTTATTTTTAGAACTGAATAATATTTCATTGTCTGTATATGCCAAACTTCATTTATCTATTCACTCACTGAAGAACATCTTGGCTGCTTCTGAGTGTTGGCAATTATGAAAAAGGTGCTATGGGCATCAACATGCAAGTTATTGCATGCATATAGGTTTCCAACTCCTTCTGCTAAATATCAAGAAGTGCAATTGGTAGAATGTATGATAAGAGTGTTCAGTCATGTGTAACTCTTTCTATATATTGTGAAGTTCTACTTGCTAATATTTTGTTGAGGAATTTAGGATCTATGTTCATTAGAGATATTAAGTTCAATATTTCTTTTCTTGTACTATCTTTGTCTGAATTCAGCATTAGGATATGCTGTCCTTCTAGAATGAGTTAAGAAGTATTCCTTCTGTTTCTATGCTCTAGAAGATATTATACTAAATTGGTATAATTTTTACTTAAATCCTTTTAGAATTCACCAATAAATCCATGGTGCTATCTGTTTTGGAAGGTTATTAACCATTGATTCCATTTCCTTAATAGATAAAAGCCAAAAGGCAGATGGTGCCAGGATAAAGTGTGATGCTCTGTAAGGCTGATCTACTTGGGAATGTCCCAGGTTTTGGTCCACAGACCTTCCTGGGAACACCTGGCACATGTCTATGACCTAGGGGTGGCTGAAGCTGAGGGTAGACCCCAGCATCAAAATCCTGTCTTTCTGTTTCTTTCTTTCTGTTTCTTTCTTGTTCATAGACAAAATAAATAAGTAAACTTTAAAATATATATAGGCCTGGGAACCAGCAGTTAGCATAATGGCTATGTTGCTGGACTCCCACGTAGTCGACCACGGTTTGTGTCCCAGACCCGGTGGCTTAAAACTCACGTCGGGCGCGTGTGTGTGCATGCCCAAGATCCCGAGAGGAGAATGGAGGAGAAGGGATTGCGGCGTGACTATCCTCCCTGGGGGGTGATTTCTCGCTTTCTGTCTCTATGTCTCTCTCTGTCTGACTGGCGAGCACACGTGCCCTATAGCGAAAAAAAACTCTCCAAAAAAAAAAGATATATATATATATACATATATATAGGCCTATTCAGAATGTATATTTCCTTTATTTTGGCAGAAATATGTCTTTTCAGTAAATGGTCCAACTCATCTAAGTTATTAAATTTGTGGTTATAGAGTTCACAGTATTTTTTAATTATCTTTCAAAAAATCATGGGGTCTGTAGTGATGTCTCCTCTCTCATTTCCAATTCTTTGTGTTCTTTTTTCTTTTTTTCTTAATATGACTAGAGAGTTATTTTTTTATTGAATTTTTTAAAGAAGTAGTTTTTCATTTTATTGATTTTCTCTGTTGATTTTGTTTTCAACTTTATTAGCTTCTACTCTAATTTTTATTTTTTCTTTTCTTCTCTTTACTTTGTAGTTAATTTTCTTTTCTTTTAATTTCTTGTACCTTAATTTGAAAACTCAGATGACTAGGTTTAGATTTTTTTCTTTACTAATATATACATCCAATAACATTAATTTCCCAGGGCCAGCAGATGGTGTGGTGGTTGGGGACTGGACTCCCACATGGTTGACTGCAGTTTGAGTCCCAGATCTAGTGGCTCAAATCTCCCTTTTTCTTTCTCTGTCTCTTTCTGGCAAGCACACTCTATGACAATCTAAAATAAATAAGTAAATGAGTAAATGAATAAATCTTTTAAAAATAATTTCATCTCCCTCTGAGTACTATTTTTGATAAGTTGTGCTTCATTTTCATTTAGTTCAAAGTATTTTTAAAAAATTTTTAATATTTCTTCTTTGATCCATGTATTAATTATATATATATATATATATATATATATATATAATTTCCACATTTTTAAATTTTTCCTGTTATATGTATGTTATTGATTTGTTTTTAGGCTCATTGTGGTCTGAGGGCAGATACTGTGTTATTTGATAAACTGTGTTTTATGGAGCAGAATGTGGTCTATCTTGGTGAGCTTGAGAAGAATATGTATTCTGCTGTCATTGGATAGAATATTCTATAGATGTTCATTATATCCAGTGGACTGATGCTACTGAAGGCATGGGCTTTCCTTCTCAAAGCAGCTTTCCTTTGGCTCTACTAGTGTATTGCAACCTTTACCTGAATCCTGAAGCTTTTATAAAGGCAGTTTTAGTCATAAATGATGGCCAGGTTGGTATTTTGTGGAGGGACAAGGCCTACAGAACTCCTATTCTATCATCTTCCTAACGTCACTCCTCAAACTCCTTACACTGAGTCTTGACAGTAAGTAAGAAGGAGGTAGCTCTTTTTATTTATTTTGTTTTAGAAAGAGATTTTTACTATAGGGTGTATGCACTCACTGAAAAGACAGGACAAGAACCTTACAGCTCAGGAAAGGTCTCCCTTGTCATATGAGTAAGGAAACAATGTCTAAGTGTTTTTCTTTTTTTTTTTTTCTTTTATTTTCTTTTCCTTTTTTTTATATTTTTTTTTAAAGAGAGATTTTTTGCTATAGGGCAAATATGCTCACCAGAGAGACAGAGACAGAGAGACACCAAGCAAGAAATCACACCCCCTTCCCAGGGGGATGGTCACACTACAACCCTTAACTCTTCCGTTCTCCTCCCGGAGTCTTGACTATGCTCACACACGTGCCCGGCCTTAGTTTCAAGCCACTAGGTCTGGAACTCAAGCCGTGGTCGACTACATGGGAGTCCAGTGACATAAGCATTGCATCATCTGCTGGTCCCAGAAGGAAGCTCTTTAAATCCATTTTTATCCATTCATCTTGTAATAACTATTGACTTTTTCCAATTTCTTTGAGCATTACTGGACATTTTATTTGTTATTGGTTAATGGTCTTCTGGATTAATACATCTAGAAACACTTAATGATGTTCATTTAAGTAGCAGCAAACAGATAGAATTTATTTAATGTTTATTATGTGCCAGCCTCTTTTCCAAGTACTTTACATATTTTCATTTAACCTTTAGAAAATAGCTATATGATTATACTGATATGTGTGTGTAAATCTTATCATATTAGGTTTTTGGGAAAGTAATGACGTTTTTCTATGCAAAAGTGCATCATGATTTTCC
>NW_006199308.1:1106951-1124777 GCF_000334495.1 Tupaia belangeri chinensis
CCCAGTATATAAGTATTACTCCTATTTCATTTTAAAGGTGATGAAACCATGTTGAAAAAAATCTTAAGTGATTTATCAGTAGGATTACGATGTGATTGAAATCTAAGTAGTCTAACCAAAGCGCATACTCACACATTCTTACACTGTAAAGAAATTCTAGAAAATTTGTTCTAATTAAATATGATAGTTGTAAATATTTTTATTTCCCATACTATTATCTGTTGAACTTTTTACTAATTGACTTTTTTTTTCAGTTTTTTGAACAGTTTTGTAGTATATCTGAACCATAAATAAATTTTACCACTTCTAACAGTATACTAAAGAGGAAAAGATACTAAGTTTTTACTTGAAGCTCAGTAATTTTAAATCAAAATACTGATCAAAAGAATTGTATAGTGGCTATATTTCCTATAATGTTTAATGCATGCTGATTAAATTTATTACAGAAATCGAAGTCATGGTATATATGATTGCATTGGGTAAGGTTTGTTTCACACAATGCCAGCTAATAGATTTGTAATGTTATCTAATACATACAGAAATTGTTCATCTTAGAATTTAGCATTACTAGGAGGGTAGCATTACATATATCTCTTTGGAGTCCTATTTCTCAGATGTAGAATTCAGATTCTTTTTTGTTAGCCATACAGTCTATGGTATGAATACCACAATATAATAATAGTAAGATTGACTGACTCTCATTTTAAATACAGATATGGAAAGTCAAAAACAATAAGGAAACCAGAAAAAAAATACTTTCTAAAAAAAAAAACAACCCTAAATTGGGGCCAGCAAACACAGTGGCTAAGTCGGTACACTCTCACATGGTCAACCACAGTTCAAGTACTGGACTAGAGTGAAAATTAGGCTAGGCGCATGTGTATGTACCCAAAAGGAAAATGGAGGAGAAGGGATTTGGGCATGGCCATCACCCCAGGGGTGACTTCTCACTTTCCCACTTATTATCTCTCTCTCTCTCTCCCATCCCCTACTGCAAAAGCCTGATTAAAAAATAAAAAAAGGCAAAACAAACAAACAAACAAAAAACTGTAATTAATTTTAAAGAACTAGAATATAAGTGTGCTGGAAAAGTGTCAAGGTATAAAATTTGAATACAAAGTTAAGTATCATAATATTAAACCCCTTTGTTAGCCAGTCATATATTTGAAAAGTAATAGAGATTTACTAAAAAATTTGAGCAGGGATTGATATAAACAGCTTACACAGTAGAACGATAACCCTGAAATCATTGTATTGTGGAAGCTGCGAGTAGGAAGTAGAAAAGGAGCTGTATATTAACGAGTCATTTCTAGATTAAAAGAAGCTAAGAAATATTTAGTAAATAAGGCCTAAATATGGTGACCATATCAGGAATAGAAAGTTAGAGCAGATTAGAGAAATAATTAGAGATAAGAATATGTAATTCTTTTTATTAGAACCTACATATATAGTTCCTTTTTATTTAAAAAGAAAGGAAGGGGGAACCAGCAGTTAGTGTAATGGCTATGTCGCTGGACTCCCACGTAGTCGACCGCGGTTCACGTCCCGGACCCGGTGGCTTAAAACTCACGCCGGGCGCGTGTGCGTGCATGCCCAAGATCCCGAGAGGAGAATGGAGGAGGAGGGATTGCGGCGTGACCATCCCCCCTGGGGGGTGATTTCTCGCTTTCTGTCTCTCTGTCTCTCTCTGTCTTGCCTGGTGAGCGCACGCGCCCTACAGTGAAAATCTCTCCAAAAAAAAAAAAAAAAAAGAAGGAAGGAAGGAAGGAAGGAAGGAAAGAGAGAGGGAGGGAATGAGGGAGAAAGGGAAAGAAAGAAAAAGGAAAAATAAAAAGAGAGAAAGAAAGAGAAGAAAAAGAACAAACAAAGAAGAACAAAAGAAAGAAGAGAAAGAAAGAAGCAAGCAAGCAAGAAAGAAAGAAAAAGAAAACAGAAAAGAAATGAAACTTGGGCCAGTTGGTGGTGTGGGGGTTAAGAAGGCTGGATTTTACATGGCTGACCATGTGGTTTAAATCCTGGACCCAGTGGCTTAAGAAACATGCGAAGCATGTGTGTGTGTGTGTGTGTGTGTGTGTGTGTGTGTGTGTGTGTGAGACCCGAAAATCCCTAGAGAAAAATGAAGAAAGAATTGCAATGTGGCCATCCTCCCCACTCCCCCTCCCACCAGCAGGGTGATTTCTCACTTTCCTTATCTCTGCCTCTTGCCTCTCTCTGGAAAGCACATGTGTTCTGTGGCAAAAATTTGAAGGGGGATAAAGAGAGAGAGAGAGAGGAGAGAGAAAGAAGAAACTAGGAGGACAGAATAAGATGACCGACCAGACACCCAGCACACCTTCTCTCCATGAAGACCAAAGCGATAAATAGATAAACCTCCAACAGAGGAGTGAGGGGTGATATTAAACTCTAGCAAAGAAGAAATGAGAACCCTGAGGCACAGAGACTCCGGATGGTGGCCCAGAAGAGGAGCTGAAACACAAGGAAGCAATTTGGATCTAAGGACTCTCCACCCACTACAGGGAGTAGGTCAGGAAATCACAGGGCCCTACACTCCTATCACAGTCACTCTGCAGTCTTGCTCCAGGAAAGCCCTGTAGTCAACACAGATCTCAAACGCTGTGAAGGGTTGCCCAGAGTCCACGGGGGGGGGGGGCATACCCCAGTAAAGGAACACAGGCTGATTCTCCCCCTCTTGGGATACAGGCTCTGATGAATGGCGCCATTTGGAAGCAGAGCCACAGCCATGATGTGTCCTTCCCTAGGGGTCAGTAGACCCCACAGCTCCCCTTCCCTGAGGCCCCACTATCATCTCACCATGCCTGTGCAAAAAGCAGCAAAGCCAGGTCAACAACTGAGTCCAGCAAGGCTGCAGTGACCCCCAACAGTTCAGTCACAGCAGCATCCTACCCTCAGGGAACGAGTGGACCACCTCTGTGGAAAGAATGCCCCTGGGACTTCAAGAGTTGATGCAGAGTTTGCATCACAGAATCTACAGAATGGCTGGGAAAATCTCAGGCAACAAAACAAATCTTTGAGAGCTAAAACATAGGAAGTATAGGAATTTTCTTAGTTGAATCATTGAGGTATCAAGTGAATTTGAACTCTCTGTCACCTTGCTGAAGGTCGAATCACAGGCAGAAGCATGTAATTGGCACATTTTGCACATATCGAGCGTTCAACAGGTGCCCAACCTTTGCCTAAAGGATACAGAGCATCATGATGACTGGCCAGTGAGATTATAGTCAAAGAGTAAAAAGGTTAATTCCTTAAAACTAAATACCTTGCTGGAAGTAGAATAAGATATTGAGCAGTCAAAAAGCAATAACATTTGCCACATCTAAAAAGTCCTATGAATACAGTCATTTTTGTTCCATTCTGAAAATGTAGGAAATCCTATAACTGATGATATAAAATTCAAAATAATTTTTAAATGGCTGAAATGACATTATCTTTAATAATAAAATTAGGACGTTACCATCAGGTCTTCCCCATTTCTCTATTCCCTTATTCCTTGCTTGTCTGCTTTATGCAAAGCTAAAGTAACATGGCTCCGGGGTTGCTATTCACATTCCTTGCTTTTTTTTATTACTAGTTGTGGCTGTTTGTAATATTCCTTTCTTCTTTTCTTTCCTTGGAAAGTAAAAAAATTATCTGCCGATCATCTTTCTTCTCTCATTCTTATATCCTTCCTTACTTCACTCTGGTATTTATCTCCTCCCCAGTCCCAGCTTTAAATTAACCTTCAGGGTATGATATAATACTCAACACTTCACCAGCTGAGTCACAGAAAGGATAGCTTTTACTATTAAAATATAATACCTTGTGACCCAGCAAGCTGTAGCACCCAGATGTAGGCGGCTGACTGGGGTCACACAGGAGGCTGCGGCCAGATAGTGGTGCAGTGGTAAAATCTGACTTCTCCACAGGCAGAGCCACGTGGGAAGGTTGTCAGTTCCAAAGACCTCCCTGAGTGTACTAGATCCATGTGTGCTATGACCCAGCGCTGGCTGAGGCTGGGGATGGACAGTGATGTCAAGACTCTGCTGAGAGTGCTGGGCTGGGCTTCTCTCTTTCTTTCTCTCTGTCTCGCTTATTCATGGAATTGATAAACTAAAAAAAAAAAAAAAAATTAACAATTCATTATTTAATTTTTTAAAGAGATTTTTGCTATAGGGCACGTGTGCTTGCCAGACAGACAGAGAGTGAGAAATCACCCCCCAGGGGGGATGGCCACGCGGCAATCCCTTCTCCTCCATTCTCCTCTCGGGATTGGACACACACAAACACATGCCTGGCGTGAGTTTTAAGTAACTGCAGTTGACTAGGTGGGAGTCCAGCGACGTAACCATTACGCCATCTGCTGACCCCAACAATTTGCTATTTAAAATAGCAATCTTGGGCCAGAAGATGGCAAGGATCTTAAGGTGGCTGGATCACATGGCCGGCCAGCTGGGTGGTTCAAGCCCTGGACCCAGCAACTTGAAAGACATGCCAGGCATATGTGTATGCAAAATCCCAACAGGTGAATGGAGAAAAAGGAATTGCAGGGTGACCATCCTCCCTGAGCTCTGAGGGATGCTTTCTCACTTTCCCTCTCTCTATCTCTGTCTCTCTGCGGCCAGCACACATGCTCCATAGCAAAAATAAAATTAAATAAGTACTATAACAAACTTTGTCTTTGCTAGGTCTACATAAGATAGAATGTTATAGAACACTGTGATGAGTACAATTATTTAATTATTTACAAAAATAAAACCACATGCTGAAAGCAACATGAGAGGGAATGACAAAACTTATAATAAGACTATTTTAGGATTTTTTTCAGGAAAAGCTCCCAATGAGTAATTCTCAGAAGCAGGATGATGGGAGGAATTTCAGGCTATGAAAAAATAGGGCAGAGTGAAAGAAATGCAGTCAAAGTTTAAGAGTAAAAGAGTCTTCTGAGTAGTGTCCTTAAAATGAGAATTTGATGCTTCCTGTAAATCAAAATTATGGAGAATCTTATCTCGGGACTCTGTAAGAGTAAAATGTGGCAACAGTAAAATCATGATGTACCTGAAACGCTTTTAAAAGCTTGCCTGACAGCAGTACAGAAAAGCAGTAAAGGGTTAGACAAATGCTTGTGCTACTGTTCTTTAACTGCACAGCCTTGGGTAAGGTCTCACTTTCCAACCCTGTATCTCTAACAAGGAGACACTAGTAGTACCTGTACAGAGCTGCTGACGGAGCTAATCAGATGCTATGAGGAAACTCATTAAGCAGTTACTGACACGTAAGAAAAAATTTTTAAGAGGTTTTTGCTACAGGGCACGTGCGCTCTCCAGAAGGACAGAGAGAAAGCGAGAAATCACCCCCCCAGAGGGGATGGCCACACTGCAATCCCTTCTCCTCCATTCTCTTCTCGGGATCATGGGCACGCACGCACACAAGCCCCCGGCGTGAGTTTAAGACACTGGGTCCAGGATTCAAACCACAGTTGACTACATAGAGGAGTCCAGTGACATAGCCATTACGCCAACCGCTGGCCCCAAGACATTCTCAATACTTGAACTGAATATTTGCTTCCAGAATATAATCATAGAGAAACCTAGTAAAAATCATGATTTTACACCAAAGACTGTGAAGGACCTGCCAAATAACAAGATAAACTTCCAACAGTCCAACCCTGAAATCATGCACAGGAGTAAGGACATCGTTGCTATTTCTTTTACCCAAAGTGTAATTGCTTTAGAATATTAGGGAATGCATCAACTGTTTATTATGAGCCTCTGCATTTGGGAAGAAGGGATTCTA
Source organism: Tupaia belangeri chinensis (assembly GCF_000334495.1). NCBI lineage: Eukaryota > Metazoa > Chordata > Mammalia > Scandentia > Tupaiidae > Tupaia > Tupaia belangeri. The sequence goes on from NW_006199308.1 coordinate 1,112,742, forward strand.
AAAGTATGATTTCCTTTTTTATGTCAGTCAATGAAGATGACTACATATGTAGATTTTTTTAAATGTCTAAGAAGACCATTTCCCCAAAATACACAAATAAAGCAGAAAGGCCATAAAAATAGTAATGAAATAGCACTTATCTGCCTGCCCCTCAGCCCTAGACGCTCCCAGTTTGCGCTTGGAGGCATCTCGAAGTATTGCATTTGTGTATCCCAATTAGTTGTCTGGCACCAGGAGGCTTTCGGCTCCTTATCTCCGCAGTTGCTTTCATGCTGTCTCCCAGCGTGACATCCTGTCCTGCCTCCTCTCTTTTTCAGTTGTGCCTGGTCTCTACCAGCCTGCTCTAAAACCAGCCACAAGTAGAGACACTTCCCTTAACCTGTAACTTCACTACACTCTTGTTGAACAGGATACAAAGCAGAATTGCCTAGTTTTTAAATCTCTTTTTTTTTTTGAGAGGATTTTTGCTATAGGGTGCATGCACTTGCCAGACAGAGAGAGAGAGAGAGAGACAGAGAGACAGAAAGCGAGAAATCACCACCCAGAGGGGATGGCCACGCCGCAATCCCTTCTCCTCCAGTCTCCTCTCAGGATCTTGGGCATATGCTACGTGTGAGTTTAAGCCACCAGGTCCGGGACTCGAACCACGGTCGACTACGTGGGAGTCCAGAGACATAGCCATTACACTAACTGCTGGTCCCAAATCTCTTATTTTTTTAATCCCCTCTTTGGGGGCTCTGGCACAAGTCTCTGAAGACAAGGGTAAAATAAAGGGGAAGCGGAGAAGCATATCCTCAGCTTCCCCAGAAACATATTCCCAGCTTTACGAAGAACGACTCTTTCCTTGTAATACTAACCTTTTTATTTAGGGCTGACTCACTCTCCTCTTACAATGAGTTCTGTTCTGATGGTTTCTCAGTCACTCATAGAAGTTGACTCCTTTAGGTTTTCCAACCCAGTCTTATAGATGAACACAAACACGTCTGAATCCTATGGGGAACCCAGAAGGTAGGTTCCACAAACCAAGAATTTTGCTCTATAGAAAAGAGGAAATGGTCCTTCAAATATATCTCTAGTCTGTCTTCCTCCACCTCGCTACAGATTATGCTTTTGCAGAACACACTGAAGAACATACCGAATGTTGCCTATAACCCGTGGGTCTTCAGTTTCTATTTGTTTGACTGGGGTTGCATATTGGCACCATCTTATTGAAACTTTGTCTTCCCTCAGCTTTGCCAAGCCACTCTTCTCCAGTTTTCTTTCTACTTTTTTTTTATTCTTCAAACGAAAGGAATAATTTCCATATCTTCATTTGAACAGACATTTCAACAGCAGGAAAACTATTCATTGCCACATTTCTAACTGCCTATTACACATGTCAACATGGTGGTCCTGAAACATGTCAATGTGCCGTGCTCACTGCCAGCTTCCCTTTCTTTACTCACTTTCAGTTCTGTATTGTCTCTGTTAAATAGCCATACACCCCCCACCCTGTTAGTGAACCTTAGGCTTCAACATTTTCCCCCTCAAATCAAATATAAAATTCTCCACACCAGTTACTATGCTCATTATATTTCCAGAATACACTTAAATATGATACTTGTTGTTAATTCCATTTTTAAAGCCCTTAATTGGGTCACTCATTATGTATTAAACCATCAACAACAATAATTTTTGTTCAGTATCTTCCCTCTCATAGGTATGCTTCACAGTAAGCCCAGCATTCTCTCTAAAACCACATCAATTTATGTCACTCTACTAGTTTAAAACCTTGACTAGTTTTCTTTTTGTTGTTGTTGTTGTGTTTTTTTTTTTAGACAGGTTTTGTTTTGTTTTGTTTTGCTATAGGACGTGTGTGCTCGCCAGAAAGACAGGGAGAGAGACAGAGAGACAGAAAGCAAGAAATCCCCCCTCACCCCCGCCAGGGAAGATGGCCATGCCACAATCCCTTCTCCTCCATTCTCCTCCAGGGATCTTGGACACGCAAGCACACATGCCCAGTGTGAGTTTAAGCCACCAGGTCTGGAATTCGAACCATGGTCGACTACATGAGAGTCCAGCAACATAGCCACTCTGGTTTCTTACATTCTAGTCAAAAGGTCTGTATTCCCTGAACATGCTATTCACTCTTGCATGTCTCTGTTTTTGTTCACACTGCTAACTCTTCTGAAATGTCTTCCTCCCTTTCTCCACTGTATATCCACCAGAAATATATACTCAATTAATATTTTTATAAATTGATTTAAAATACTAGTTTCCTCAAGGAATATTGGGTCATCAGAAAAATCATGACACATTTTTTCATAGAAAAGTATTTTTTTTTAAAAATGCATCAAGACATTTCCAAAGACCCAATAACTTACCTAGAATTTTCTGTCAAGCAAGCCTGGACTTAAATATTAAATATTGGTTCGAAATGAGAATCTGGGGGCAGGTGCTGATGCACCTGGTGACACAGCAGGACCCACATGGGAAAGGTCTTGGTTTGTGTCCTCAGACTTCCCTGAGCACACCACACACTCATGTGCTTGTCCGTGATGTGGGCCAGCTGAGAGCGGACTTGAAATATAGTATGAAGACCCTGTTGGAGGTGCCTGTCTTTCTCTGTGTGTCATGAAAGAAAAAAATAAACATTAAAAAACGGAATCTAAATATTCTGTGCATATCGGGAGTGTCATAAATTAAATAGAATGTCCATGATGTAACTCAATAATTAAATTGCTTACGTCTACATGAGATAACTATAATTCTCTTGGTTATAAGTAACTGAAACCCTGACCAGTGAAGTGGAAGTGGGACTGTATCATGAGTGGTCAATTGTCCTTCTAACACGAAGACAGAGTACAACTCCCTCAAGGGTGATTGTGGTGGGACTTTAAGTCAGTCAGGAGTCTCTCTTGAACTTAGTCTCTGCTTACGGTTCGTTCTGTCATCTTCTTGCTGCACCCCAGTTTTCTTGTTTCCAGGTCCCTGTGACATAAATCAAGGCAGCCAATAGGGCACAAGGTTGGACTTTAGTGACTCAGTAAGTGATGGGTCTCTCTCTTTTCTCTTCTTTACAGTCTAACATCATGTTCCTTTTGACCCAGCTTGAGTCGGCTTGCCACCTGCAGTCAAACAACTGCCACCTGCAGGCCAACAACTGTGACCAGAAAACAGGATCTTACTGCAGAAACTGTACTGCTGCCATGTTGTAAGAGGGAAGAAAGGAGCAATTCCTGGAAATGAGAAATTGCTAGAAAAGGGAGGAGGTATTGGTCAGCCAGTGAAACAATGTCCAATTCACCAAGTCAAAACAAAACAGAAACAAACCCGCAAAACTGCAAGTAATTAGCAAAATAAACTGCTTTACTTTTTATCTTTTCTTTGCCCTGATGACATTTACATGAAATGACTTGTTGCTGTGATTAGCAATCTAATAGATCGTGATCAATTAGACAGGATATCTTTAAAGTTGGCTAATCAATAGCTGAATAAGCAAAAATGAACAGTGCAGTAGAATATACTAAAGAGTATTTGTTGAGACACTAGAAACATCAAATGCCCCAGGGTAACATTGCTTGGAAAATTGCTGTACAACAGCCCTCGCCGGGAGCGTCATGACATGTAGTTATATTCTAGGGACTTTGAAGGAATAATTCTCTATGAATGCCAGGAAATTGTCCACATTCTAAACTTATTCCTTTTTAATCATTTTGAACCTACTGTTTTTCTGGCTACCATTTTGTTATCTTTATGACTATTGCTGTTACCGCTCGAGTCCCCTTGTGCTCTCAAGTCCCTGGATATTGCCTAAACTTAGAATGGGCAAGAATCGTGGGCTCATTAGACAGTTCCCAAGGGTCTACTACAGGTCTGGAAGCTTAAGAAAAACTTAATGTGTTCACACCAGAGCAAGATCAGTGACTTCACCTTTAGTCAAGCATTTGCCAGACTCTTCAACAAATCCTCCTTTATTGAAAGTTCTAGACGTTGCCTTACCTTCTTTTATTTCTGAGGCAAGTAAGGTTTTGAAGAACTATGATGCAATTTAATAAAAGAAGAGTGAGCTAGTTTTCAGGATGAAGAGCTAAAAATGTATCTAGTTGGATTTGTTAATAAGAATGTTTTCGGGGGCCCACGAAGAGTTTATTTGAAACTTTGGAACATCATGAAATTTTCAGTATATTGATTTCTTCTAAGAAGTAGAAACAAATTCGTGGTATCAACTATTCTTATGGGGCAAGACAGGAGCAATAGAACTTATTCATTTTATTGAGAATTTGTTTAAGCTCTCAATTCTGATGGGAATTTCCAGCTTTACAATCTCTTACACTAAAGTTTTATCTTTTAAAATGTTTAAAATAGTTAACAGGGATGGTGACATCTGTGAAAGAGTGAGGCATGTATTGTATTTCAACATATATTAAGTCATCATATTATAAAGCACGTTGACACAAAGCCTGTAAGTGTCATAGGGAAATAATAATTAATGTATTTTGCATAAAAAGGAAGATGGAATTTTGCCAAAAACATCCATAGTTGCAAGGCAATTTTATAATTAAGTTTTAAAATAATACTAGGTCAGGTAGCTGCTTCTTTACTGATGTTTGGGTATAAAACATAACTTGTGAATCAGCAAGCATGAAGAAAGTTCTTAATGACCCTGAGATTACTCCTTGCTAGGTGCTTTCTAATGTTGTCACTTCCAAAAAGGGGTCATAGGGCTATCTCACAGTACAAATATGTAATTATGAGAAGTTTAGAAGGAACTGCTTGAAGATTAAAGATTGGAAAATCCCTACTGCTTCCCTTGTGATGGAAAAATCCCAGTAGCTGAGAAAATAAATAAAAGATATATCCAAACAGAAGTCACAACTAAGTCATCGGCAGGAGGTAAGTCATGCCCATGGGGATGCTGCAAGACAGAGAAACCCATGGGGCAGGGACAGGGAAGTATTCTAAATGCGAACACATATGCAGGCAAATACAACAAGGAGATTTTTAACTACTATCTGTATGTGACATTCTAAAACAAAAACAGATAGAGTTCATTGCAAAATTGTTTCAGAATAAATTGAGAACTCCTAGGGAGTTCTGTGACTTCCTTTCTAATGAAAAATATTTGGAAATATAATACATTGCAATGGGTAGCTTTAATCTGTCTCCTGTATTTATTTTATGGGAACTTGAATCCAAACTGTCTTATTTTGAAATTGAAAATACTTTAACTAAATGTCAGGAATTATTTAAATTTCTTCTGCATCTGAACTAGCAACTTTTAACACTGAAGTTTATCATCTAAGTCGGGGGGGGAGGAGGTAAGGAAGATTGATGGGAAAGCAACATCCCCTTATTTCAGCAAAAATCTGCTGAGTCTCTTATCTTCCTCTCTGCCAATCAGTATTCTTTTATTTTTTTAATTATTATTATTTTTTATTCTTAGCACTACAGAAAAAAAGAGGTGAAGGGACCAGCAGTTGGCATAATGGCTATGTCACTGGACTCCCACGTAGTCAACTGTGGTTCAAGTCCTGGACCCGGTGGCTTAAACTCACGCTGGGCGTGTGTGTGTGCATGCTTAAAATCCCGAGAGGAGACTGGAGGAGAAGGGATTGCTGGGTGGCCATCCCCCCTGGGGGGTGATTTTTCGTTTTCTGTCTCTCTGTCTCTCTTTCTGGCAAGCGCACATGCCCTATAGCAAAAATCTCTCCAAAAAAAAAAAAAAAAAAAGGGGAAGGCCGGCAGGTAGCATGGTGATTATGGCATGGCCTTCTGCAGTTTGAGTCCTGGACTCAGTGTCTTGAAACTCACACCAGGCTCTTGTGTGTTTTGAGAGGCTAAAGAAGGCCTTCTGAAGTTGAATTTAATAACATTCATAATTTGATTAAAAGTACACTAGATGCTAATTCTTTTCATTTCTTTTTGTTTTCTATAGGGCATATTCACTCATCAAAGAGAGACAGAGAGAAAGACAGAAAGGAAAAGTAAGAATGTATACCTCGCCCATCCACAGGGGATGGGTACACCACAATCTCCTCTCCTCCATTTCTCCTTCTGGGATTTTAAGCACACATGCACACATGCCCAGCATGTTTTTCCAGTCATCAAGATCAAGAACCAAGTCATGTAGTCAGCCATGTGGGATCCAAGTACCTTAACTAACCATGTCACTGGCTGGTCCTAGATGCTAATTTGAATAAATTTGAAAATTATAGAAAAGTACAAAGAAGAAAATAATGATCACTCATAATACCATTTCTTTTCAGTCTTTCCTAGTCATTAAAATATATATTTGGTAAAACTAAAATTTCACTGCTTGATTATTTACATGTAATACTACATTTTTGGTAATTTTTTATGTCAATGTCATGTTATTCTTTGATGCAGTTAAGGGAGCTAGATCCCACATGGCTGACTGCTCCATTTGATTCCTAGTCCCAGTATCTCAAAAAACACATCAGGCATGTGTGTGTGTGCCCAAAATCTCAAATGAAGAAACAGAACAGAAGGGATTGTAGAATGACCATCCTCCACTGGGGATTGCTTTCTTCCTCTTTCTCAGTCTCTCTAAGACAAGTGCATGTGCCTTCTGGCGATTAATACAATTAAATAATAATAATAATAGAAGTAACTTCTGAGCTGAGATTTAAAAGATAACTGGGGGTTAACTAAATACAGAGGAAATCCTTCCAGGTACAGGGAACAACAAACAAAAGACTCATTACTTAAATAATAACTGCTAAAAACACTAGGGAGAAAGCTTTTGTAACTGCTAATTAAGTTTCCCTAAGAGTCTAGTCAGTTTATTAGTCACATTTTATGCAATTTATGTTAAATGGCAATGTCATTTACTTGGCAACCATCACGGACTCCAAACAGTGACATGAAAACTAGAGGAGAGTAAGAAACAACGTTGGTTTTCAGTGATCGCTCATTGGATGCATCGGAACCAGTTGCAAGTAAAAGAATCAATACTTTGCCTTGCACGGTATCACATGTCATAAAAGTATAAAACAATAATTGTGGTGAGTGAGAACATAAAAACACAGAGTTACCCACTGCTTTTAAATGGTTTTTAGGTACAGTGATAGGTTATCTTACCCTTTTGCCCTCACGGATCTATTACATTAGCTGGAAAGACACAATGACAAGTGTTTGTCATGGAAAAATGGCACTGTGCCCATGGTCATCATCGGTACCACCAAAAGTCCTATGGAAGGCCTTTAACTAAAGTATCCAAACTGACAATAAACAGCAGCAACATTGCCATCCTCTTTGGTGGGTGATTTCTCACGTTCCCTCTTACTGTCTCTGTCTCGCTCTGGTGAGCACGCAAGTCCTATGGCAAAAACCATTTTTAAAACATTACGTAAATTTCCTTCCAAAGTGCTAGACTGCTGCTCAAGAACATACTTAGTAATTCATAATAGACAGCTAAGAAAAGTTCTGAAAATATTTCTTGTTAAGACAAAAGGACTTATAAAAATCACCAACAAAATTTGAAAGAAGCACCAGCCCAATAATGCTTTCAATCTTGATATCCTTCATTTTTAAAATTTAACCTGGGTCCAGTAGTCTCGAGAAAAAGAGGAACATCGTCCTCATGGAAACAAGTTAGAAGAGATATTGGTTCCTACATTCCAGGGGTAAGTCACTGAGCTGGAAAGGACAGAGTAAGAAGTGGAATGTAGCAGAAACAACTAGCACTAATTGCATAAGGAGTCTTACCCAATTCCAAATCATTGACACGTTCTATTGAAAAGAATCGGTGTTGCCTCTATTGTATCTAGGAAACGGAAGCACTAATAATTAAAATCACTTGTGTAATCACAATCTGCTGTTCTCATTTTCCTTTAGAAAATTGTGTTTAGACTAAACGACATTGAATCTGGCACGCGATCATCTCCATGAATATCAAATGAAAATAGATGTGCCAAACCCCTCACAAACACACAACCTGAACAATGGATGATAATTTAGTCTGTGTAAAGGAATAGTTGAAAATACAACTATATTTAAAGAAAGAAAGAAAAAAATAGCATTCTAACAAATTCTTCTCTCCTCTAAGCAAAACAGAATATAGACCCCCCCCCCAGAAAAAAGGTTATAAGAAGATATATTTACACTCATAATAATCATATTAAGACATTTTATTTTCAACTGTTAAAAGAGACAGAAAGTGAGAAATCACCCCCTCGATCCCCCAGGGGAGATGGTCACACCACAATCCCTTCTCCTCTCTTCTCCTCTTGGGATTTTGGGCACACACGCACTTGCTGGCTTGAATTTTAAGCCACTGGGTTCAGGACTCAAACCACGGTCGACTACATGGGAGTCCAGCAACAGAACCATTACACCATCTGCTGGTCCCATCTTCCTTCATTTCTACAACAAACAGCAATGTTCATGCTCATTCGATTTGACAGTGCCCCCTCTCTCACACTCTGCCACGGCCTCCCGCCAGTTCTGCCTGTAACAATCGGGAGACAGAGACAGAGACGCACACATACAGAGAGGAGAAAGAAAGAGAGTGGGTGAGGGAGAGAGACTTGAATAGTTCCACTTGGAAAAGAGAACTGACTGGCAGTGTCAGAAATCTGAGCGTTAGTGTGATTGAGTTAGTGTGTGGGGAAATCCATCCAGCAGGAAAGTTAGAAAGGGAACTCACAGACTGTACAGAAGAGCCACACGAAGAGTCGACAGAAGCAGCAGTCCCCAGCTTCAGGAACTAGAGGCTGCTGTGCTCCTGGGAATGTAGGTGAAACAAGTTGAATGGGAGCCAGGGAGATGCTTGGAGTTTCCCCGTCAGGGTCGACGCCATACAGATTGCAATAAGGGAAGTACAGACCTACACATTCCTATGCAGTGTGTGTGTGTCAATTTCTTCTGGGGCATAATTCACATGATTTATCAGCATTTCAAATTTAAAATGTCTGAAACATGAAGTGAAATCCAGTCATCATCTGCACCCCAAAGTTTCAGATAAGATCACAATAAACCCAGTTACTTACACCAAAAAATCTAGGACTCATGACTGACGTCTCCTTTCACCATACCCTTCACATTGAGAATTTCATCAAATCTTGTCAATTCCTTCTCCAAGATGTATCTTCACCCTGCCCACCTCTGTCCATCTCCTCTACTACAATTTGAGTGACCAGTGGTATGTTAATAGCTGCAGTTACATGGAGATTTGTAGAAGGCTGATCTCATTTACTCCTCATAACAGCAGTATTACCAGGACCAGAGGAAAAAATACTCTGACTCAAGGTAAATAATTTGACCGAGTTCACACAATAAGTAATGCAGAGAAGATGCAAAAGCCGTGCCTACAAGTATGTGAACAAATGACATATTGATGACCTACTATGTGATAAGCATTTTCCATATTTTATCTCATTTAAGCCCCATAATTAAAATGAATCATTGTTATATTATGACTGAAGCTTAGAGACATGAGGTCAGTTATCCAAAATTTTTTTAAGCGGCTTTTGCCTTAAGGCACATGTGCTCACCTAACAGAGAGAGATGAAGAGACAGAGACCATGAGAGAGAAAGTGAGAAATCACCCCTCCAAGGGGGATGGCGACAAGGCAATTCCTTCTCTTTCACTCTCTTCTCGAGATCTTGGGCACACACACACACACACGCACCTGGCATGATTGGGCAGCCACCGGGTCCAGGACCCTGGTCAGCCATGTGGAAGTCCTGCCATGTAACTGCTACACTACCTACTGGCCCCCAAATGGCAGAGTTCTCTTTGCTCCTGGTCTCAACTTTCTCCCAACTTTCTCCTTTCCACTCTTCTTGATATCTCCATAGACTGCTAAAAACACGGTTCTCGGGAACCAGCAGTTAGCGTAATGGCTATGTCGCTGGACTCCCACGTAGTCGACCGCGGTTCGTGTCCCGGACCCGGTGGCTTAAAACTCACGCCGGGCGCGTGTGCGTGCGTGCCCAAGATCCCGAGAGGAGAATGGAGGAGAAGGGATTGCAGCGTGACCATCCCCCCTGGGGGGTGATTTCTCACTTTCTGTCTCTATGTCTCTCTCTGTCTGTCTGGCGAGCGCACGCGCCCTACAAATGTTAATATGAAAAACAAAAAAAAAACAAAAAAAAACAAAAAAAAAACAAAAAAAACCACGGTTCTCATTCTGTCATTTCTCGGTTTAAAAGCCCCTAATGACACAAAACTAGCTGCAGAATATGTCCTTGCCATGGCACGCTGTCGCTTTAATGACCTGGCCCCTGCCCACCTTTCAAACTCCTTCCCCCCCCGCTTACCACCAGCACCTCCTGGAGTCCAGGCCTTAGACATGGCGTTTGAACAAACTGTGCTCTTTCTCTCTTTATCCAAGCTGCTTCTTCCTCCTTGGCGGTTCTTCCCACGTACAGCGGACAGGACTACCTTGCCGCTGTCTGTTCCTGCTTCCTTCCACGGTGCCTCTCATTCTGTGTAAATGCCCACACTTGCCTCCTCCTGTGCTTTGAGCTTGCTCAGGCCTAGCAGGTCAGTGTGCTTTTACACCCCAATTACTGTTCTTTGCTCCGCCAGTGAGATGTAAGGTGAGGTCTATGTGAAAAACACTTCCTCACTTTTCTGAGGGCACGGCTCTGCACTTGACGCTCTGTGTTGCCAATGACGTGAGGTTGGTGACCATCTCATGAACCTGAGGGAACATGAGCATGGACGTTCGGAAGGCGGAGGAGGGGAAGGGAGAACTCGGGTCCTCCATGACATTACCGAGCCGTGGAGAAAACCCTTACCTCTGAACTGATTATGTCCACCACTGAATCACCTTTACTCGCAGATATTTCTGCTGCTTGCCACTGAATGCAGCCCAATGTTGCTCTAAGAGGAATGTTTTCTATTGATTATAGGCCTTCTTTAATCTTTCACATCACGTTTAGTGCTTTTTTCCTCTGTGATCCTAAACTCCCTTCTGCATACCTCTATCAAAGCCCTTTCTACATTGCTGTACTGTTTAGTCTGTTTTCCCAGAAGGATAATGCTTTAAGACGAAGATCTCACGTTATTGGCTCCTCTGAGTTTGTTATATGAATGGGCTCAGAAACAACCCACCCTTTTCCCACAAAACCCACTTTATTTAATCCATGGTTTCTTCACTTGAGCACTATTGATGTCTCAGGCCAGACAGGTCCTTTCTGTGGCACATCCACGCCTGGTACGTTGAGCAGCATCGGCCTTGTCCCACTAGATGCCGGTGGCACCAGTTCCTCCCCACTCCCACAGTAACCATCAAGAATGTCTTCAGAAATTGACTAATATCCCCTGGACCAGGGGGACAAAAATCATCCCTAGTTCAAAACTAATGACCTGATATAACGACCAAGAGCTTAGATTTTATTACGAACATCTTGGGTTTTCAAGTCAATGGCAATGTATAGAGGTTAACTCTTATGAGAGCATGTGTTATCCAAACTCAGATGGAGCCCGAAAGGGCTACGGGTTTCACAGAGGGCAAAATCCGTCCCTTCCACGTGAAACTATAGGCTTGGTATGTGATAAAGGTGTGCTAGGGTGAGCCCCACTTTTACTGGGAACAGGGTGTGATCTCATATCCCAAACCTGCTTTTCTCATCAGTCAGTCCCTCTTCAGTCACTTCCCATTCCACATGGATGGGTCACTTGCATCACCGGCACAGGAGAGACCAAAACGAAGAGCTGATGTGTTGTATAGCAGAGGTATTTTACTGGGGATCTGCAGCAGAAGAACTTGGCATCTTCTTTTATCACCTCCTCATTTCTTACACATCCCCAATCTAATTCCCGGTGACTTCTTCCAACTTAGAGAGCTTTCAACTGTTACTAATAATAAACTCCTTCAGAGGGGAAGCGTTTTTTCACCCAGAGTCAACATGCAGGTACTTGAGCCCACACAACCTCCTTGGCCTTGGGGCAAGTACTTCTGCCTGAAATGCCTTTTCTCATAGACAGGGTGATGAAAACGGAAGCTGCGGAACTGAATGAACCGAGCCAAAAGCCTTGTTTGGATGATTAAGTTTTCTCTAATATATAAAGAATTTAGGGAA
>NW_006199308.1:1124797-1132057 GCF_000334495.1 Tupaia belangeri chinensis
GAGTGACAAATAAAGGTGCCTCACCATGATCTAATATATTAGCTTGTTAAGAAAGCCATCACGTGTTTTTCTATGCAAATACGTGTCATGATTTTCTGGACAACCCAATGAATAGTGCTTAGCTTCATGTCTGAAGCGTATTTGCATTTTCACTAAATCACTACTGGAATATGACTATGATCAGTGCTAAAGTTGATTACTGAAGATAGAAAATACAAATTATAAACCTTCATTTTGACTTTTGAATCTAGATGGAGTTTCAAACATTAATTTGCATATTTATTTATTTATTTATTTACTAAAACATGTACAAGCTTTTTTTGGGGGGAGAGGTTTTTGCTACAGGGCATGTGTGCTTGCCAGAAAGATAGAAAGAGACAGAAAGCAAGAAGTCACCTGCCAAGGGAGAAGGCCATGCCACAATCCCTTCTCCTCCATTCTCCTCTCAGGATCTTGGGCACACACGCATATGTGCCCAGTGTGAGTTTAAGCCACTGGGTCCAGGATTCGAACTGTGGTCTACTACATGGGAGTCCAGTGATTGTGACCATTATTCCATCTGCTGGTCCCCATGTGTAAGATTTAAATTTAAAGTCTTGATATGGGATGGCCTATGGCACAGAGATAATGTGCTGCTCAAGAGAAGGTGGATCCCACATGGTGACCAGGGTTCAAATCCCTGGCCCAGACAGCCTGAACCACACTAGGCACATTCACCAGGACCTGATGGACTGGAGACTGGAGATTGTGGCATGATCAGATCCAGTACAGGGTGCTCCTCTCTCTCACACTCACATGCTCTATTACAAAATAGATATGTAAAAGAAAAAGAAAATTTTGGGACCAGCAGTTAGCGTAATGGCTATGTCGCTGGACTCCCACATAGTCGACTGCGGTTCGAGTCCTAGACCTGGTAGCTTGAACTCATGCTGGGCACTTGTGCGTGCGTGCCCAAGATCTCGAGAGTAGAATGGAGGAGAAGGGATTGCGGCGTGACCATTCCCCCGGGGAGTGATTTCTCACTTTCTATCTCTCTGTCTGTCTCTGTCTTTCTGGCGAGCGCACATGCCCTATACCAAAAGCCTCTCCAAAAGAAAGAAAAAAGAAAATTTTTAAAAATGAAAATAATGTGTGGTATAGCTTATTTCTCCAGATACTCTAAGAAATGATGTAATTTTGGGCAACCAAACTAGCCATGGATGGAGTTTCTATTGGGTTGTCAGAAAAATCATAATGCATTTTTGCATAGAAAAACAGAAAAGTACATCATGACTCTTCTGACAACCCAATATAGTCTCTCTATATAAAAGAGATTTGAGCTTAAAATTTTAAGTTGTAATCCTAAATACATTTCTCTAGATCCTAAAATGGAAAAATGTAGTGGGTCTTTCATGATTTGCTTTGTAGACAGCAATATTCTTTAGAGTTAGCTTGGGGATTAGTATAGAAATTATTAATATACTTTCAACAGAACACTTTTGTGATCAGATGTAAGTGTGCTATTGACGCACTTCCCAATGCTGCATATCCTATTAATTTAATTCAATTTTGACACTAAATCAGAAAAACCCCAATACCACAAGGCTGCATTCCACTTCGGAAGTGCTGTTAAACCTTCGGAAGTGCTTTCAACCAACCAACTGTAAATCAGATGTTCCCGTGACTTCTTAGTTACTAGAATGTCTCACAAAACTCAGAAGCACATGTTATATACATTTACCCATTTATTATAAAAGGATACAGGGGACAGCAGTTGGCATAGAGGTTGAGGCACTGGACTCCCACATGGCTGAATACAATTAGAGTCCCAGACCTGGCGGCTTGAAACTCAGGCCTGGCGCATATTCGTGCATGCCTAAAATCCATAGAGGAGAATGGAGGAGAAGGGATTATGGCATGGCCATCACCCTGGAGGATGATTCTCTCTTTCTATCTCTTTGGCAAGCACATGCATCCTATAGCAAAAGTCTCTAAAGCTAAATAAGTAAGTCAAAGGATACAAGTGGTTGGCCAAGTGGAAGAGATGCATAGGGTAAGCTTTGTGGGAAGGCGAGAGCTTCCATGCCCCCTTGGCCACACCATCCTCCAGGTACATCCACACATTTCAGTAGTCTGAAAACTCCCTTAACCCAGTCCTTCTGGGTTTTTATGGAGCCTTCATTACAGAGACCTGATTGATTAAGTCATTGGTCATTGATGTTCAATTCAATTTCCAGCCCCTCTTTCCTCCCTGGAATCCAGAGGGTGAAGCAGAATGTTCCAGCCCTCTCATCACAGAACTGATTCCCCTGGCAACCACCCCCATCTGGAGCTACCTAGGAAGCTCCAGCCCCAGTCACCTCATTTGCATACAAAAAGTCATTTATTAATGATTCCAAGGGTTTTAGGATCCGTGCCAGGAGACAAGACAACAGACCAAATATATATTTCTTAATTCCAGAATATTAACTAATATAACATCTCACTATTGTAATATGATTCTGTATCTTAAGTGAGCGGAGCCATTTTCCTCTGCATTTGTAAGCCATGTAATAATAGCCACCCCATTTATCAAGTTCCTCTAATATGCTAAGCATGCATATATTGCATTGCTCAATTACCCTTCCCCCACGAAAGTTTAAAAACCCCAAGATAATATTATTCCCATTTTACAGCTGAGGAAACTGAGTTTACAGGAAGCTGGTGAAGAGGAGAACAAATTTTCTTCAACCTTCATAAGTTCAGTTGTTACAGACTCCTGCCACAACAGACTGACAGCAGGATAAAAATCAAGATTTTCAACGTGTGCAGTGCACATCACTCAGGAGAAACCTCAGTGAGAAGTAACTCAGAGCAGTGGTGCAGGGCCTGCACTTATATATAATGGCGTATCTAACATAGAGCAGTACTTTCTAGAGAAGGGACAGGACATAGAGAGCCATTTAAGGCTTCCCAAGGTGGGAAAATGTGGGAAGGTAAATTTATGGGAAGACACTAATGGAGAGAAAATTTGCTCACAGACTCTGACACCTTCTCTGAGCTGCTAAGGGTTGTCTGCAGTTACGGGCAATTTACATTCTGTCTTTTGGTGGGAAAGGAGAGACCATTTGTCTTTGTACATCTCTGTCCTGTTGGTAGGCAAACAAAGGAAAGGCAAAGAGCTATTTTTATTGCATCTGCTTCTCTTTTTTCTTTTAAGGGATTATTTATTTAATTTTATTTACCTTTTTTTTTTTTTTTTTTAAATTTGTTACAGAGTACTTGTGCTTACGAGAGAGAGACACAAAGAGTGAAAGAAGGAAAGTGAGAAAGCAAGCTGCCAGGTCCTGGACTTGAATTTCATTCGACCCACATTGTAGTCCAGTGCCTTAATCGCCACATTGTAGTCCAATGCCTTAATCACCATACCACCTGCTTGCCTACATCTGCTTCCTAATTGCCTTTAGCCCAAAAATATTTATGTCTAAGAGGCATATTTTAAAGACACATTCTTGTTTCCTTTACTGGTAGCTTGACTAAAGTCAAGTGGCTTGCAAGAAACAAACCATATCCTTTCTATAACATACTATCAATACCTTGTCAAACACATTCATAAGCTAGAAGGGATTGACTGGGTCGTTGTGTTCCACTCAAATAGTTAGGTGACACAAAGCTTGAAGCGAAAGCTAATAAAGCGTCACATGAATTTTATAAGCTAGAACACATTCAAATCAGCAAGTAGAATTATTACAAGGGGCTATCTATGTCCTGGGGGCTAAGGCGGCTGGGTCCTGCATAGCCAGCTGTGCTTTTTCAGTCTGGGACCCAACAGCTTGAAAAACATTCTAGACACATATATGCATGCCCAAAATCCTGAACAAGGAGAAATGGAGAAGGGATTGCGGTGTGACAAAGCCTCATGGGGGTGCTTTCTTACTTTCCCTCTTTCTCTCTGTCCCTCTCTTTCTCTGTCTCTCCATTGAGGGCATAAGCCCTCCAACAATTTTCTTTTTTAATTATTAAAAGGATGCATGTAACTGCTTAGATTTATCTCTACAAAATGTTAATGAAGGGAACCAGCAGTTAGCATAATGGCTATGTCACAGGACTCCCACGTAGTCGACCGCAGTTCGCGTCCCGGACCTGGTGGCTTAAAACTCAAGCTGGGCGCGTGTGCGTGCTTACCCAAGATCCCGAGAGGAGAATGGAGGAGAAGGGATTGCGGCGTGACCATCCCCCCTGGGGGGGTGATTTCTCGCTTTCTGTCTCTATGTCTCTCTGTCTGGCAAGCGCACGCGCCCTATAGCGAAAACTTCTCAAAAAAAATGTTAATGAAGAAGTGAAAATTAGACAATGAATTATGAGAAAAATCCCATCTTTCAATAATCAGTGGTAATAAGCAGCTTACTGCTGTCACTTCACCAAACGCTGCAGGGCACTGGAGGCAGGTGGTTCTGACGGCGTTGCTCTCTATTAACCTAGGTGCCCTAGCAGAAGTAAGGCTGCTTAGCGTGACCTCTCCTTTGGAATTCATGCTCCAGCCTCACTGGAAAGCACATCATATTTTTCTAAGCTACCCACTTAATAAAATATTCTAAAAAATTTTATTATTAATAGTGTAGAATCCCCCAAATCTGTAATTTTCCTCTTAAAAATGTCAGAAAAAGAAAATGGAGCTACTCTTCTCTATTCAGTTTTTTGTTTGTTTGTTTTTGTTGTTTAAGTAGAATTAAAGTATGTGTATATTTGGGTGCAATTTTGACATCCATGCATAGTTTTATCATCCTACACATTTTCCAAGAACTTTCTTTAAAAATTATTTTATTTAACTTTATTTTAGTTATTTTAATATGACCAGAGAGGGACAGAGTGAAAGAGAGAGAGACAGAGAGGAAAGTAAGAAACCAAGCCGCCAGGTCTGGGACTCAAACCATGGTCAATCATGTGGGAGCCCAGCACCCCCAACCACCACGCCACCTGCCGACCCCTCTATACAGTTTTTCAAAGACTAGTAGCAGAAAGCTTGTGGCCACATCTGGAAGTATTTTCAGAAAGTAGGGTGTAATTCTACTGGATCTGCAATCCCAATACAGCCTGGAGATAGTTATTACTCAGCGGGTTCAGAAAAGGAGGGAATGTACATGCCGACCAATATGCTTCACATGTGCTATTTCATGTGATTTCCTTCTTACTAATCCTCCAGTAGGTGTTCTTTCCACCTTAAAGGTGAAGAAATTAAGCTGTAAAACAATCAACTTGAAAGAGCAGAAGGCTTATCTAGTCACGTATATGATAAGGCATTTATTTATTCAAATCCTGGTTTTATTCAAACTCTGTTTTTTTCTTTTCTTTTCTTTTCTTTCTACTTTACACTAGCATTTCTATTATTTCTGGACTCAAGTTCCAGTTTTCTCTTTACAGTCACCAATTAGCACATCAGTATGTCAGTTTAACTGCCCTCTTAGAGGATGAAAGCAAAATAGTTACAGAGTAGTTCTGTTTTTGTTTTGTTTTGTTTTGTTTTGTTTTCCCTGCAATCTGTTAATCTTGGTTTGCCATCCCTAAGCAGTAGGCCTATATCTACTTAAGTCTTCTTATTCTGAACATCACTAGAAACAAAAAAAGAAAGAAAGAAAAGAATAAAAGGAGAGAGAGAGAGGGAAAGTAGGCAAGAAATAAAGAACAAGAATTTTTATTATTGTTGTTCAATTCTCTATTGATCATGAACTTCAAGATGCCAGGCATAGTCTCCAAGTTCCACGTTCATCTATTTTGCAACCAGTTATTCCTTGTCATAATGAAAGCCAGAGAAAGAGTTTATCTTATCATTTTTCATTTAAGACATTAAATTTATAGAACAAGTCACAGATTTTTATAAAATTCTGCTTTTTTAAAAAATAAACTGTACTTTCACTCTAATCATAATGACATATGGCTAATGGAATCATCCATAAACACTGTCTCCTGTGTGGAGCAGTGAAGAGTAGCTTACTGCAGGGGCTCTTCCAAAGGCATGTTAAAAAGAGTCAGATCTGGGACGAGCAGGTGGTGTAGTGGTTGTAGATCTGGACTCTCGTGGTCCAAGTCCTGATGGCTTGAAACTCACGCTGAGCACATGTGCATGTGTGCCCAAAATCCTGAGAGGAGAATAGAGGAGAAGGGATTGTGGTATGGCCATCCCTTTGGGTGGCGGGGGGAATTTCTCTCTTTCTGTCTCTACAGTGAGTGCACATGCTCTATAGCAAATATCTGTCTCTCTAAAATAAAAAAATAAATAAAATTTAAAAAATTAAAAAGAGTCAAATCATTTTAAGCATGTTATTACTCCTAGTAAACCAAGTGGAAAGCCAAGAAACCAGAGTCAGGAAAGTTAAATAAGCCATTCACTGAGAAAACATCTGTAGTTAGTACAAACTTTCCCTCAAAATATATCTATTTTTGTTTACTTGTAAGGAAAAGTTTTCCTGTCTTTGTCATAAGATTATTTTAGAACATCTGTTTTCAAGACAATGTTGATTTTAACACATCATCTGAGAATGCTCAATATTTGGCATATGAACGTGCCTGAATAACCGCAATTTAAGGCAATGTTTGGGGAAATGCTGTGGTATGTCTTCTTTTCCTATGTATCCACTCAGACTTACTGAGCTGTCTGTCTCTTTTCCAGACACATCTCGCTTTCTCAATCATCACAGTAATCCTCGGTTATTATTTTTCATTTTATTTTGCCATAGCGCATATGCACAAACCAGAGAGAGACAAAGACTCAGAGAGAAAGGGAAAGTGAGAAACCACCACCAGCCCCATGGAGATGGCCATGCCACAATCCCTTCTTCTCCTGTCTCCTCTCAGGATTTTGGGCACACACGCACACCCATCTTGCATGTTTTTCAGGCCACTGGGTACTGGACTGTAACACTTGGCCAAGAATTATGTTCTTCCTACTTCTACACATACATTAGTATCTTCTGATTCTTCAAGCCCACCATAAATATCACTTCTTACATGATTTTATTTTCTTCCTCAGTGAAATACCATACCCTCTTCTCAATCTACAGCACTCTATTTGTAGTATTTATGTAACACGTGGAGTTGGCCATGTGGGATCTAACTCCTTAACCACCACACCATCTGCTGGCCTGCAACCTTCATTTTAATGACTCACTCTAAATTCTGTTTCCAGTGTGTTTTGCTCATCAAAATTTTAGGCTTCTACAACTACCTTTCATTCACTCTCTCCTTTCAACAAGCAAGAAACAAAAAAGAAGTCCTTTTGTTTCTATCTGGGATATCTTTCCTCTG